>NW_027210938.1:135000-301661 GCF_029030835.1 Brachyistius frenatus
CATAAAACTGTCGTTCGCGGACAGGAGACGCCTGTTTGCATGTTTCTCAGTCTATGAAGTTCAAAGTCTGTGTGTGTGTGTGTGTGTGTGTGTGTGTGTGTGTGTGTGTGTGTGTGTGTGTGTGTGTGTGTGTGTGTGTGTGTGTGTGTGTGTGTATGTGTGTCATCAACACACCAAGACACACACACACACACACACACACACACACACACACACACACACACACACACACACACACACACACACACAGGCGCTCAATAAGGGGTACAAAGAGAGCTGTATTCACCACCAACTGTTGCTGGCCTTGTGATCTCATCTCGTACTCCGTCATTTAGATAATCCACCCTTCAAAACACAAGGAAACACCAAAGCCGGCTGTTTTGGTTCTTCTTCCACCCCCTTCACCCCCCCCACCACCCACCACCTCCTCCAACTGGTTCGGGGAACTCGGAGTAACCGACAGCTCGGAGTTCAAATTCAAGGGTAGATGGAAAAAATTAGCATTTCTTTGTGCCCTGACCATCCGATCATAAAGTCCTGAGTTCCACACGTTGTTGTGAACATTTGTGATTTTCACTGTGGACCTGAAACATCAGATTTTGGGGTCAAACTCTGGAAACGGTCTACAGAGACCGTTGAAATGTTTCAGAAAGTCTACGGCGGTGAGGTGACAAGGTGTTTCATAGAGCGGGGGGGAAGGGGGGGCGGAGCTTCGCTGTCAGAGACCTGAAGAACCAGGTCAGGAGACACCAGGTGGGTTTTACTTGTGCACCCCTGAATTTGTCCCCCAGAGTCAGACTGTCAACACCGAGTCCTCCCGGGACCTTCTGAGGGTTGTTGTTGTCAACTCGAGTTGAGCTGTATTTTTTTCCCGCAAACATTTCTAAACATCTCTTCAACATCAAATCCAGTGACGGTTGTCCGAAAAACAAACTCCTTCTAGAATAAATGTGAATCTTTTAACGGTGCCAAGTGGGCAAAATGTAATCGAATATTGGCTTAAAAAACAAAACAAAAAAAAAAGCCGGTCAGATTACCGAACAGACTCCAGGGCGACATTATATTTCCTGTTTTGTCTCGAGGTATTAAAGGGGGTGCAGTCGTCTTAAATTTGCCCACGGCGTCCGAATTGAAAAAAAAAAAAGCGCCACATTATGCCGATGCAAGGAGCTGCGTGGGCGGCCGCATGCCACTTAGATGATGAAACGCGGCCCCTAAAAACGTCATTTCGAGTGACAGATCTGTAATTTTCCAACAAAAACGCAGCGAAGGGGTTTTATTTATTTATTTTTTTAATCTTTCTCATGATCTGTTGCAAATAAAATTAACAAAAGAGTCAAATTAAAGGCTGAAAATGTTTTGTAGAAAAATGTTCTCCATAAATCGATTCCATCCGGCATTAAAACATTACGCCCCCCCACCCACCCACCCCCACCCCACCACCACCACCACCCCCTCCCCCCTCATCCCACGAGTCTCACCGGAGCCCATTTTTATTCATAACCGCCTCTGGCATTCAGCCTGAATGGACGATGATAGAATTACGCCGCTCAGGAGAAGACAATTACATCGCATCAATAAGTGCGCAGCGCCCTGCTCAGCTCGCTCATTCAAAAGCTGCTTTGTTTTTTTTTTCTTTTTGTTTTGTTTTGTCCCTGCCGCAGAAAGGTCGTCCATCTCGCCGCCTGAAATCAAAACTCTCGAAAGGCCGGACCGAGAGGACGCGTGATAATTCGGAAATAAAAGATTTAGGGCTGAAAATAGCTTCAGAACATCTTTGTGACACCGTCAGAGACGATCGCAGACTGTGAAGGTGCTGAGACAGATTTAAAATCATAACGCAGCACAATATGGACGCCGTTACATCAGACAATTGTTTTTTTTTATATAATTTACTGCAATTCATATAATTATCTGTCAGGTAAAACCTGCACCTGAGGATATTACTCAGGTTCAGTCTTCTTTAAGTCTGAAATAATGAACGCAAATTCAAGCGATTTCCGCAAAACTTTTTCGGTAATAAAAATGTCGTCAACAGAAACAACTGCTGAAAAACGGAAAAAAACAACAACTGGAAGTGACGTAGTTTATGGGAAAGTTCAGACTTCATCGTTCCCTCCTCTACTTTTGTGAGTGTGTGTCCCGCCTCCTACGCATCCCATAATCCCTGATGGGCTCAGAGTCAACAAACACACACACACACACACACACACACACACACACACAAAGGAGACATTTTGTACAGAGTGGCGCACACACACACACACACACACACACACACACACACACACACACACACACACACACACACACACACACACACACACACACACACACACACAGGTTACAGCCTCGCCTGAAGCTGGGCATCTGTCACTGGTCATCAGAGAAAGAAAGAGCATTCCTTCTCTGGCAAAGCACACACACACACACACACACACACACACACACACACACACACACACACACACACACACACACACACACACACACACACACGAAGTATAAAAATATACAAAACCAGGTATTTGCAGTTGGACAGCCGCATACAAATTCTTTGCCTCGATGTTACACAAAAACTAACACACACACACACAAACATGCAGCGGGATAGAAAACTAAAAACAGCCTGAAATAAAAAAAAAAAAGTGTTTTGTTATTGTTTGTTGTTGTTGTTGTTGTTGTGAGGCACCAAAACCAGGAAGACAAGGAGTGAAAATGATGCAGCCGAGTTTTTCTAACTGATGTTTTTAAATGTTAAGTTGCTCCAGATTTTTTTTTTAATATTTTCGAGGTTATGTCGCAATTTTCATCATTTTATTTGTAACTTTGATCCCTCTGCTTTTTTTTCCAAGTCCAAAAATGATTTTAACATTTTTTGAATAAAATATATTTCCAGCTATTTCCGTGATGTGTAATTAGTCTATTATCATAGGAAATGGTTAAATCTGACTCTCTCTCTATTAGATAGTTTAAAAAAGGTTTCCTCAACAACAACAACAACAACAACAAACAACAACAACAACAAGGCAAAAAAAATCTCTCGTTTGCATCAAAAATAAATTGTAAACATTGCTGCAAAAACAAAAACAAAAATGATCTAAAAGAAACTCCGAGAAGGACTGGCTCGCTTGTGAGCACATCGATTTAACAGCTGGTAGAAAGTTTCGACTCACTTCGTAGGAAATTGAACGTGATTACGTATTAAATCCCGCGGCGAGCTAACTGAATGCTAACTAGCCACTCGAAGCGTAAATAAAAATAAAACGTATAAATATATATATATATATTTTTTTTGTACCGACTGCAAAACCTTGACGACAGTGAAGCTATCGAAGCTCCAGCGGGGAGTGAAACTGTAACGTGTTGTTTCCGCCCCGCGGTGATAATTCCTCCCTTTCTTTGTCCTCGGTGGACAGAAGCAGCTCTGTACGTTCTCCACATCACCGAACAACACTTCCCTTTATCGCAGCGCTCGGACGCAACACGGACACGAGACTCTGGAGCTGCTGCTGCTGCACCGAAACAAGGATCGAGTCCAGAGGATTGATTAACTGGATCCTCCACACACACACACACACACACACACACACACACACACACACACACACAGAAGCTGCTTTTAACCATTAAAGGTTCATTCTGTGTGTTTTCTCAGCCTAACTCGGAGAATTCCAGCAACGCCCATTTTTCCATCGGAGAGGTAAACAGAGAGTGTGTGTGTGTGTGTGTGTGTGTGTGTGTGTGTGTGTGTGTGTGTGTGTGTGTGTGTGTGTGTGTGTGTGTGTGTGTGTGTGTGTGTGTGTGTGTGTGTGTGTGTGTGTGTGTGTGTGTGTGGAGGGGAGAGCACATGACTGCATTCCTGAACGAGAGAAGCAGGAAAAGAAGAGGAGAGAACGTGAGGTGAGGGAGGAGAGACGAAGGAAGATGGAAAGAGTCGCGGTGAAGAAAGGAACTGGAAAAAGAGAAAAAAGGGGGGAAGGGAGGGAGGAAAGAGATGATAAAAGAAAGCAAGGAAGAGGACAGAAAGAATGAAAATGAAAGAGGGAAGGAGGAAAGGAAAGAAAGAGGATGAGGGAGATGGAGGAGAAGAAGAAGAGGGAAAGAAAAAAAGAAAATAATGAAGAAGAAAAGGATGGAGGAAAAGAAAAGAAAAGAGGACGTGGATAAAAGAAATCTGGGAGGAAGGAAGCATCAAAACAAAGAGTGAGAGGAAGCAAAGATGAAGAAGGAGGAGGAGGAGGAGGGAGGAAGAGGAGGATTAAGCACAAGAAAAAAAGGAAAGAAGAAGAAGAAGGACAGATGGCACAAAAGGAGGTGAAAAAGAAATCAAGACAGAAGAGAAGAGAAACGAGGACAGACTCGACTCCGGCCAAAAAACAACAACAACCAGACTACGTCTCCCAGCATGCATTGCACTCCACCCTGCAGCTGCAACACCACCACAGATGTGAGGTTATTTTTAGGAGTCAAACTTTCAACCTGAACTTTAACAAGGCTGTAAAAAACTAAACAAAAACCAAAGAGGAAAAACATACAGCGGCGCCGATCTCCACGGCAACCGACACCCGAGCCCGGCGACGGATTTTTAATTTTAGCATCCGGAGAATAGTTCAGATTACATTTCACTTCTCAGGGGCTTCACGTAAAACTTTAAAAGGAATTCTGTAGATTAAATCTCTGAGTTTCTTACTTTGAAAATTGCACGACGGCTAAGCGATGAAATGTCTCGAAAGATAATTATAAAGAATAATAAATCCTGAGATTATTTTTAGTTTCTTAGAAGATTGAAGGAGGGCAGCTTCAGCTTCATTTCAGTCCACAAAGAGACTTTTATATATTTTCTTTTTTTTCAGAAAGTCAGGAAGTTCATTCTCTTATTAATTCTTAAGATGGAGAATTAACCAAACGTTCATTTGCCCATAAAACAACGACCGGTTAAGTCTTCATCTGACGATGATGATGATGATGATGATTTTCATTATTGATCGATCTGTTCTCTATTTTCCCGATCAATCGATTAACTGCGGGGCCTGGGGGACGGGGGGGGGGGACATCAGCTTCGATTAATGAGCAGGGATGACTGTCTTTCCTACGTGGGGGTGGAGGGGGGGGAGGGGGAGTTGACCTCTGACCTCAGCAGGGAGGAACATGGGAACTGGGGTCCCAGTGTGGCTGTGCAGAAGCCCCGGGGAGCTGTGAGGCTTTTTAAAGGAATGAGGGTCAACACGCGGTGAGCGGGTCGCCCGCAGAGCCGGCGTGACGGTCATAAGATGTTTGTGCATGAGCGAGTGAAGCAGAACAAAATGAGACTTTTTCTTTTCTTTAAGTTTGTCTTGTTCCACGGCCACATTTTTAAAATTCTTGTTTAACGACTTTTTCTCATTTGTGATGGAGTCTGCCATCTTAAATATCAAAAAGCGCTGATGGTGAGATGAAATTGTTATTTTCTATCTATTTATAACACAAACTATCTTAAAAAATATCTAAGAAATGTGCATTTTCACATTTTCAATGTGCGGGATGGTATGTCAAGAAAAATGTCAGGAAAAGGCATTTATGAAGTCATAAAAAGATATTTGAAACATCATAATTTTAATAATGAGGCCTTTTTTTAAAAAAAAAAAAACGAATTACATCTGCTGAAATGTCTCATTTCAGACTATGAAACATCTAAACAGAATACTCTAAGATTAGAAAATAAACCGAAATAATCTTCACAACATGACCGACTTGGATTTATTTTATTTTATTTTTTTAACAGGATGCTGCTCGCTGTGTTTGTGACGCGCTGACTCATCAAATATTCTGATTCCCAACAGCCGGCGGCTGCGAGGCGTCATCACAGAGTAGATGAAAAAAATAATCAAATCGTAGTGTGTGTGTGTGTGTGTGTGTGTGTGTGTGTGTGTGTGTGTGTGTGTGTGTGTGTGTGTGTGTGTGTGTGTGTGTGTGTGTGTGTGTGTGTCCCTCAGTATCAAAGCAAAACACAGCTCAACGGCAAACACACATTTCCTTTTTCTTTTCTTTTTGGACAAAGTTAAAAAATTCATTAGGAGGAAAATGAACACATTAAAGCTGAAGTTTGACCGAGTTTTACCCTCCGAAGCCAGCGGCGAGCCGGCGAACACACACCGGCTGCAAATCACCGTGGAAACGTCTCAATTGGCCGTCGAGAAAAGGAGCTGGAGCGCTCGCCGAGCGACCGTGAGGTCATTCATTAATGTGGATGCTGTCATTATTTTAGAAATATTTTCCTCAATCTTAATTGTTCAAATAATGAATTGATATGTTATTCAACATTTTATAGCCCGTATCTGCGTGTTCTCGTTGCTGTTGGCCAATTTATTACAACATCTGGTTCGGGGTCTGTCCAAAGTTCGCAAGATGTAATAAAGAAGATTTATTCTGGATATATTTATAACGTCAGGATTCATCTGTTGGAGAAGGTGATTGCCAGAAACTCAAAATTCACGACAAAACTTCACAGATTACCGTTCGTAGTATCGATTTTCATCTGAAAAAAATATCGATATCTTGGGAACTTTCCTCCGCTGGCGATGGGAATGTCGTTTTTGGAAATTTTAAGTAGTTGGTTTGGTTCAAAGTTGTGTGTATTCCCAAATACCAAACATATCGGAGTGTGAATTTTCTGTTATCATAGCGGGTTTAAAAGCTGTTTTGAGGAAGAACTGCAGTAAAACGTGTAACTTTCACGCCTACACAGGCCAAAGCGTAGCTATGTCACGTTTTGCTGTGATGATGATGTGTGACATGTTTTCTCTTTGGGGTTTTTTTTGCGTTATTTTTCCTCTAGTTGTTTTTTTCCTCTAGACTTATTCATTTATTCTTTTATGTATTTGTTTATTTTTATTTTATGTACTGGGCTCCACCTCCATATTATAAAATGTTTTTGCCTGTTTCTGTATCCTGAAAACAATAATACCAACCCTTTAAAAAAAAAAAAGAGTAAAATCTGTAATTTGGAGTAAATGTGTATTTTATCATCACCAGAATCAGCCTTGACGACAGCAGATCACTATGGGATGTATTTTGTTAAACATCCGGAAATTCCTCACTAAGAAACCTTCATCCCGTCCAAGAAGCCTCTGACTTCTTCCCCCAACATCCTCCTCCTCCTCCTCCTCCTCCTCCTCTCTGACCACATCGATGGACCTTGATCGTGCACCGCTCGGCCCTGAACTGAATCAATCCAATCAGACGAGGCCGCCGGTTGCATAACGTCGGTTTAATCCGCCGCGTACTTGGAGATCAGCTGGTGTCTCTGGGCTGCGTCCAATAAGTAGCACTAACTGGGTTTCTAGACCGAGTCGTTGGCAAACCTGCTGCCGAGATCTGCCCACGAGCCGATCCTCCTTCGTCACGTAAACCGCTCCGTTACGTAATCTCATCTTCACGTCGCCGCTTCTTATCTCTTTCTTTGTGTTCGCTTCTCATGTGCAACTCTATGTTTTTTTTCCATTTTAGTGCATCAGACGAGAGCTCAACGGACTGAAGCTTCTGGGAGTTGTGAGGAATGTGGGGGTGGAGGGGGGGAAAGTCGGGGGAAGGGGTGGGGGGGCACCTCAGCGGGGTTTCCCTCTGGTCAGACATGTCACCACGGTGACCCGTGTCACCTCGCTGTCTGGACGGGGGAACGACATGTCAACGCGATGACAAGAGAGGAGGGAGGGCATGCTGGGAAATCTCCCATCTCCGTCTACCTCTCTGTGGAGCGTTATTTCCAAATAACAGTCTGATTATTTAAAATTTACTTTAATGGCAATTTCATGATAAAATATGACCTAAAAGTGGAGAAATTAAGGTTTTTTTTTTTGTCTCACGAATTTAAAATCAGCTTCTCTGGAGGAAAAAAAAAAAGACCTGAAGAAACATCCAACAAGAAAGTGATTTTTAAGAAAAAAAAAACTCTCTAAAAATCATAATTAAAAATGCGACACTCCTTTGAGCTTTTTTTTTTTTTAATTATTATTATTCTGCATTCCAACATTGGGAAGCACACACACACAAAAAAACAAAAAAACAATGCAGATAAACTTGTCGAAATTTTGTTACCAACTGTCTAAACTACACAATAATCCTTTCCTGCATCTTCTTTCCAATTTTTATACAACCGGAAAGTTTATGTACAAACTAAAAAAAACTAAAAACGTGCGTAAAGTGTTCAGGGTTTTATTTCAAAATAAGATCTTTGGTCGGTTTTATGTTTCCACGCATCAAAAATGTCTCGTTTCTTTTAACTTTTTGACGTCGGCGTTCATTTTTTTTAAACTACACATTTTAAAAGAAGTACAAGGAAACTGTAATTCAATATATAACTAATCATTTTACTCATTTCATGACAGCAACCAACCCGCTCTGTGGATTATCTGTATACGGTATAAAGTTTCTTTCCCCGACGGCCAATCAGAAGTCTTAAATTCCCCCAACAACACAACCACTGATCCACTTAAGTGCAATATTTTGGTTTATTTCTCTTTTTTTTTCTAAACTATCCTTTGTCTTTTGAAGTTTCACTGGATCAGGAGCAGCACCTCCAGGTTTCATTGCATTTTGCACGACGACAATAAAAAGGCTTTTTTAATTCAAAACTCGACTGTTTTTCCAGAGAACCGAAGCGTCTGCATCTCGTCGAAGCGTCGCACGCCGGCTGGAAGCAGCAGATGCCGTGTTTTTTTTTCTGTATCCTGGCAACCACAAATAACATACAGTAGGACTGGTGGTGACCTAATTCACAAGCCAACCTCCATCGCTGAAGGGCAGAACTACAGCACGCCAAACAATAAGACACACACACACACACATGTACATGCACACACACACGCACACACACACACACACGCACATGCACACACACATGCACACGCACAGCTGCGTGTCTAATGCAGCTGGCAGCGAAACGTCACACAATGCGTGACTCGTGACTGACCGCCGACCGAACGTCGGCCAGAAGTCGGCGTAAAAAAAAAAAAAAAAATTACAAAAAAAAAATCACAAAAAGTAACTCATAAAAAATAATAATTCAATTTTCCATCAAAAAGGCCCAAAAAAGTCGAGTTCACGCAGCGACTGAAAAACGTCCCGCAGCCGATAGAAAAAAGAAAACAACCACACGGGCTCACGTTGAATTTCATACGTGCAAAATAATTCACGTGACCGCCTGAACACGTGTGATTTATCCACACGGGACGCCGTTTTCACGGTGTAGCGTGTGAATCCCCCGTAAGAGTCCCATATTAAAAACAACAACGTGTGTTTGTCTCCCGTGTTATGAAATGTTACGACATACGTGGTCACGTGTGAAAAACTTGTGTTTTTTTTCTGAGAGTAGCAACTTCTTTAAACCGCTGCCGTTAACCTGTAATTTAAACTTCTAAATTTATTCATTACTATAAAAAACTATAAAAAACAAAAAATGTCTTGTTTTTTCATTACGGGACAATTTTAGCTCCCAGAATATTTCATATATTATTTTACATATTCATCTCTGAGAGTAATAATGTATAATAAGAACAAACACTTGAACCAACAGGTCCAACCTTCTTACGGACAAAACGGAAATGCCGGATAATTAAAAATAAAAACGCTGTAATAGACAAGAAGAACGTATTTGAATCGTCTTTACGTACTATTTTAGAATAATCGAATCCCCGCGTGTTGTCGCAGATATAAATTAAGGGTTCGTTCGAGCAACTAAAGTGTTAAAATATGTTAAAATAACACCCCGCATCGGCCGACGGAAACCATTCCCTGATAGAAAAACCCATAAATGCACCAAAAATATTGATCACCAGAAGTTCTCAATCACACCATCGACCAAATGTCTGAACATCAAAGTGACTTTCTTCCTCCCGGAGTGCAGATTATTTTTTATTTCCTGGATGACACCGACAGACAACTCCATATTAATAAATTAGAGATTTTTTTTTTTTTACATGGCATATCGGTAACATATGGCGCAAGGGCAACAGGAAGTCGCATTCGGTACCGAAGGGGACTTTCGATGATGGCCTTGACTTCCATCCAAAAAAAAAAAAAGCCTCACCGACCATCTGCTCAGGAGAGTTTTCCACGCCGGTTAAAAAAAAGAAAAAAGAAGAAGCCGAGAAGAAAACCGTCTTAAAAAACAAGACGAAGCCGTGCGGTCCGCGGGCTGCCGGGTCGGGAAGGTCATTAAATATTTAGGAAAACGCAGCTGGATTAAGTCGTGATTTAAAAAAAAAAAAAAAGATTATTTAAAAGGTCGGGGGGAGGGGGGAGGGGAGGAGGGAGGGGAGGGGGGGGGGCAGATGGAGATAAAGGAGCTCCGGAGTTATAAATAATTAGAGCTCCGATTTCTTAACAATCTAGAGAAATGTGAGGAGACAAAGTGAGGAAGGAAGAAAAAACAAAGAACCTCCTGGTTTTTAAATATTAAAAAATAAAGAGACTCTAAAGAGTCACGTGGGATTAACGAGTAAAAAAAAAAAAGGTTTAATTCAGGCGTTACAGGAACGTGTGTCGTAAAGTCCGACGGCTCGCCGACGACCTTCGTAAAGTCCGACGACCTTCGTAAAGACCGACGGCTCGCCGACGACCTTCGTAAAGGCCGACGACCTTCGTAAAGTCCGACGGCTCGCCGACGACCTTCGTAAAGGTCAAACGGTTCATGTTTCACTCCAGCAGGAGAAGCTGCGAACTTTCAGACTGGAAACGTTTTTTTTTTTTACTTTTTTCATTTCAATATTCAGAAGATGCGCTAACAGAGTCGGTGGCGCTGAAGCTCCGCCCACAAGAGGAAGAAGCAGAAGCTTCCTGTTTACTTCAAAGGTCATAGTTCAAAGTAGGACAGTGATGTATTTAGTTTTTTTCTTAATATGATGTGCAAAAAAACTACAGTGACCACAACTGAATCTAATCATTGGGGGAAAAAAAGCACGTTAAAATCCGATCTTTTACCGGACGACTCGCCCTCACGTCGGAGTTACGTCATATCAGTTTTAGTGATTTGTTTTAAAAAAATTTTTTTAGATAAAGCAGAATTTCTCTTAAACGTGATTATTTTCCGGTTTCTTTAAGTCTTCTGTGACAGGAAACTGAATGTTTTGGGGTTTTTGGACGGATAAATGAAGACATCTGAAGACGTACAGGTAAACAAATAATCCGTAAACATGAATTTGATCGTTGAAGTCGACGTTAAATCGATCTTTGTTTTAACATTTAGAAACATCCAGTTTCCGCTTTGATTCTTTTATTCCTTTAATATTTCATCATCCTGTTTATGTAGTTTTACTCATTTGTTTTCTTTATTTTTTTCTTTGTTTACTAAATGGTGACGATACGACGACCGTGTACGTTTGTTATTCTACCTGGTAACACACACACACACACACACACACACACACACACACACACACACACACACACACACACACACACACACACACACACACACACACACACACACACACACACACACACACACACACACACACACACACACACACACACACACACACACACACACTCACACTCACACACACACACTCACACACACACACACACACACACACACACACACACACACACACACACACACACACACACACACACACACACACACACACACACACACACACACACACACACACACACACACACACACACACACACACACACACACACACACACACTCACACACACACACACACACACACACACACACACACACACACACACACACACACACACACACACACACACACACACACACACACACACACACACACACACACACACACACACTTGAAAGCTCCCGCCGTTCAGCTCGTCCTGAAGCCAAACTCTGAAGTAACGCCGACAACGCCGGCCAAAATAAGCTCGTCGCTGGAGCGTTGCCACGACAACACGAGGCCCGAGAACATGGCAGAGCGTCCTGTAACTGAGACATCGGAGGATTCATCCCGCCACTAAGCCTCCTCCCTCCTCCCTCCTCCTCCCTCCTCCCCTCTTCTTCCCTCCTCCTCCTCCTCATCCTCCTCCCTCTCCTCTTCCCTCCTCCTCATCCTCCTCCCTCTCCTCTTCCCTCCTCCCCTCCTCTTCTCTCCTCCTCCTTCCTCCTCCTTCCTCTTCCCTCCTCTTCCTCCTTCCCCTTCCTCCTCTTACCTCCTCCCTCCTTCCCCTTCCTCCTCTTACCTCCTCCCTCCTCATCATCCTCCTCCCTCTCCTCTTCCCTCCTCCCCTCTTCTTCCCTCCTCCCCTCCTCTTCCCTCCTCTTTCTTCTCCTCTTACCTCCTCCCTCCTTCTCCTCCATCCTCCTCCTCCCTCCCCCTTCCTCCTCCTCCTCCTCCTCACTGCATGGTAGATATGTCGGGAGTGTCAGACGTTTAATTGCGCAACATTTCAGGTGTTTGAAAAAAAAAAAAAAAAAAAGCGTAAAAAGTTTACGACTAAATTAGCAGCAAATTTTCATTTTTTTGATTTTGAGTGAAATCCGGCTTCACGCTGAAATAAACACGATTCTGATTGTTTTAAAGACGTTCACGGCAGAAACAAAACGACAAACCGACGGTCGTTGACTTGCGTTTTTGTTTTCACGCGAGTCTGCGTGAATAAAAAAATTTTAAAAAAAGGAAGTAGCGTAAGTTCCTCAACTAAAGTCGCTAATTTACACTGAAGAAATATATAGAAATAGAAAAACTGTCTTCTGTTTGCGTCTCGTTAGTGAGCAAAGCTAGCCACCTATACTTCGTAAAAGGTTATCGTGTTTACGAGAAAAGTTCATATGAACGTCTTTTGGCGTTTCCGACATCGGGACCTTTGATGAGCTCAAAGGTCCCGACGCGTTTTAACGAAAACGGGCGGCGGCCATTTTAAGGTCCGTTTTCGTTGAAGTTTAATCGTACGAAGTTTTTCTTTCGCCGTCGGAGGGAAACGTCGACGCTCCGACGACCTCGTCTTCTCTGTCGGACGGTTTCCTTTCACGATCACGTTAGCCGCCTCGCTAAATTGCTAGCAGCTGTGCTTTTCTTCACGATGTTCTCACGACGTAAACCGCTCAAAAGACGACAAAACGCGGCGTGAACACGTGACTTCAGTTCATAGAATAGAAAAAAGTAAAATCAATAAAAAGCTTCGTTTCAGCTTTCAGCTGTGAAACACGTTTATTCCATCAGCGTCACAAAAAGATACCAGCGATGAGGTGAAAGGTCAAAGCGGGACGTCTGCAGCGGTTACCGCGGTAACCTCGGCCGCCCGATCAGCTGTGAGCTTTCTTAGCACGACCTCATACTTTGCAGTTCACGCCCCCCCCCCCCCCCCCGTCGTGGAGGAAGTAGGGCAGCATTGCGTAACTCTTTCATTTATTTATGTTTGTGTTTGTGTGTTTGTGTGTTTGTGTTTTTGTGTTTGTGTGTGTGTGTGTGTGTGTGTGTTTGTGTTTGTGTGTGTGTGTGTGTGTTTGTGTGTGTGTGTTTGTGTGTGTGTGTTTGTGTTTGTGTGTTTGTGTTTGTGTGTTTGTGTTTATGTGTTTGTTTTTGGGCCATTAGCAATTTTTAATCCCGAAAAAAAAAATCATATCCGCAGATATACCGCGTAAATATCAGCTTAGATAAGCGCTTTCACAGTTTCACTTACCGACTGTAATACCCTCCTCCTCCTCCTCCTCCTCCTCCTCCCCCCCCCCCAGTTGCCTGGTTATGTGAAAAACAAACCAAAAGGGCCTCCGAGTAGCATTAGACATTGCTTATCCCCCCCCACCCCTCTCCACCTCCCCTCCACCCCCCCACCCAAAAAAATAAAAGCGCACAATGGCTCATTTGAAGCAGCAGAAGTGGAGATCGTGGAGGATTACGCAACGCGGTCGACTGGGTGGGAGGTCATTCGATGCTATTGATGAGCAAATTGGGGGCTTTTTTTTTTTTTTAGTTTTTTTTTTAGTTTTTTAGCCTTTAAAAAAAAAAAAAAGGAGCAAAATGATGAAATCCTCGTTTTTTCTTCCTGCAGAGAAATCTGCTCCGTGGGGGGACGGGACGGGGGGGACGGGGGACGGGACGTCCACGAATCATCCATCTCCATCATGACCCAGTTAGCTGGACTTAGATAATCACTTTAATGCTCACCAGGAAAAGACACGGACACCCCCCACCTCCCCCTCCCCCTCCTCCTCCTCCTCCTCCTCCTCTGTGCAGTCAGACAGGCCATGTGCACATTGACAGATGACTCGGGTCAAAAAAGGTTTCCCGCCCTTTATTTCGGGGTCAAAACGCCGCCACACTCGATCTGTTCACTTCGTCTGCGTCTCCACTCGGTGGAAGTGAGGAAGTGAGTTATTTGCGGTGGGATATTTTCAAAATAAAAGTTGCCGAAAATGCTTTAGAACTATACAGAAGCCCGTTGATGACAATAGTAAAATATATATATTATTATAATAGTGATTTTTTTTTTTTGAGTGACAGATTTATATGAATAGATTTGATGACGTTAGTTGTTCCTTTGATTTTTATTTACTACTTTTCGTGGCGTAAACAAATAAAAACCGTTATCAGTCGGCAGCTTCGTAACATTAACAAATGTTGATCTATCGTTTGATTGAGATGTAAAGAAAAAAGTTTGCCGGTTATCGCGGTCGCTGCGCGACAAAACTACAGAGAGTGAAAGTGTCGTGTTTCACGGCTGCTTTTATTGCGCAGTAAAGTTTTATAACCTTCGATAACGACTTTAATTTCTGAGCGCGTGTGACGGATTTCATGTTTCAAAGTTCCTGTTTAGTGTTTTTTTGTGTTTTTTTTGTGGTATATAATTTGCGTTAATGAGGTCGAGGTTCAGAGTTTTATCACTTTAAATGGGATAAACTGCAGCTGATGGACGTTCGCTGTTGTCGGATCTGAACTTGTGACCTTTCAGTTACCCCCCCCCCCCCCCCCCCCTTACTAAAACACTGCCACTGTTCTTCGGTATTTAAGCCGAATTAAAAAAAAAACTAGCAGCTTTTCCGCATGAGCAGTTTGTGCAAAGTCATATTCATGACTCCATAATCGTCCAGAGACTGTTTCTCTTTGTTCACGTTAGTGTTGATTACACCCAGATAACCCTCCCCTCCCCTCCTCTTCCTCCTCCTCCTCCTCCTCCCTCGAACATTGAGCTCAGCCAACGGCATAAAAATGCAAATGAGTTTCATCCTCTGTTCCAAAAACAGTCGACGGTAAAAAGGTGCCGTCGATTCTCCGCTCGACGAAGTTCGATTTCAAGATTACGACACTGAAATGAAAAGTACACAAAGAAGAGAAGAAAGAGGAGAAAACTTTCGCCTTAAACTTAAAACAATTATTTCAGTTCCAAGTTGCATTCACAGGTCGTGAAGTCGAACAGGCTGCCCGGCCGGTCCTCCTGCCGACCTCGAATCACCCCGAAGGCGTCACGTCGTCTCGGTTTCATACGAGATGATGCAAAAGAAAAACAAAGTGAGAAACAAAGGAGACGATGAAAAAAAGTCTTTAAAAGCTGCTCCGAGTTATTTGTGAACACAGAAGACCAAAGACTTCAAACAAACCCAGAAAAAAACCCGCCGATACGCTGAAAGCTAGTTACCGAACGGGTCCTGACGGTTCAGGTGGTGAATTACAAACTCGAACGCGAAATACGTCATAAATTTATAATTTTATTCTATTGAACTAAACAAAACTAAAAAGTCTGGCCCTAATTGTTTTTGGCAAATCTGCCGACATCATTCGGATTCAGCGGTTCGTATCCGGGTTCCTGTTTGTCGTGTTCAGAGTCCATTTTATGTACATGTGTAAGAAGACACCATCTGGAGGGCCGTAAAACAAAACACAACTCCAACAGCCCGCCGGGCCGCGGGTTGGCTGCCCTCCAGAATCCCAACGCTCAGGTCCGGGAGGTGGTGGGGTGGAGGGAGGGGTGAGGGGGGGGGTCCCATCGGTCAGAAGTGGGCTTGTATACACAGTAGGGAGGCGGAGGTCAAAGGTCAACCAGTTGTTCCTCCTCCTGTTAGTTTGGGAAGTTTCTCCAAGTGTGTGTCGACCGAACGAGTTGGAAAGAAGTTTATTCTGTTATCGGTGTTCGGCTGTGAAACGTGGAAGAAGGGTGTGTGTGTGTGTGTGTGTGTGTGTGTGTGTGTGTGTGTGTGTGTGTGTGTGTGTGTGTGTGTGTGTGTGTGTGTGTGTGTGTGTGTGTGTGTGTGTGTGTGTGTGTGTGTGTGTGTGTGTGTGTTCTTGTTTTGGAAGTTGCTCAGAGAAACGTCGTCCCTGTAGTGTTGCAGCGTTTCCTGGCGGACGCTCTGGATCTGAGCTGCTCCAAAAGAAAAATAAGTTTATCAACCCGACATACCGGACCGGGTCGGACCGGGTCAGACCGGACCGAGTCAGACCGGGTCGGACCGGGTCGTTCTAATCTGCAGAACGGTTTCGAAACCGAGGATGAGGGCAGTTTAATACGAAGAGATGCGGTTTTATTTTTTAACGTCGTGACACAGATGGAAGTCGTCACTTGTGTTCTGGTTCCGAACGGACCGGCTGCCTCCTCCTCATCCTCCTCTTCCTCCTCTTCCTCCTGCTGAGACCCACAAGGTTCACCGTTAAAAAAAAAAAAAAAAAAAAACTGCTTTAAATTGATTGTACCCAACGTTTTTTTTTAAATTAAATTTGGTTTCATTTAATTGAAGAGATGATTAAAAAAAGAAAAAGAGGCTGAGCAGGTGCAATAAAAAAACAACAACCTCTAAACGATGCTAAAAAGATGCATAAAAATAAAAAAATAAAAAAAGGAAGATGAGATGCCGCCGAGACTAAAACAAAAGTGTAAATCGGGCCTCGACCGACCGCATCGATCACACGGGGGCCCCGTATCTCGCTCGTCTGCAGTGGATCTAATAAAGCTGTGCCATTTAAACGGATTAAGAGCCTCGTTGTCCGACTCGGGCCGACTGCTTTCTGCACACAAAAAAAAAAAAAAAAAAAAAGCCCCGAAGCCACCCGGAGTTCAGCCGGATCCGTGTCACCACTGGAGGCTATTAATCGTGAGTATTGTTCTGTTTTGGACTTTGCAGTTAGAGCTGGTTGGTAATCACAGTGAGAGGTCAGTGGGGGTCACACGGGAGGGGTGAAGAGGGGCTGGGGGGGTGGAGAAGGGGGGAGTGCTGAAGCCGAAACTGCGGCGGCGGGATGGAGCGCAGAGGAAACGCTTCTAAACATTTTGTGGCGTCTTGTGTTTGAGAGGAAAGAAAAAAAAAAAAAGAGTTTGGTTTTTATGTTCCTTCCAGGACCTTCGCTGTCTGAAGCAGCGAGTGTCATCAGAGAACAGGAAGTAAACGAACAGGAAGTAAACGAGGCTGAAAGTGTCCGTCTGAGCAGCTTAATGATGCAATCTGGCACACACACACACACACACACACACACACACACACACACACACTCTCCTCCCTGCCAGCTCCCCCAAATCCTCACCACCACCCCCACCCCCACCCCGCCCGCTCCAGCGATGACATCACCTCCCCGAGAAGCAACATGGCAGAGGAACAGTTGCATGCGGTCGCCCGGACATTTTTTTATTTTTTTATCCCGAACAACAGTTGCGCGACTTCAAGCTGTCGCAGCAGCAGACGAGCGAGTTTTATTTTATTTTATTTTTTCCAAAGATTCGCTGACTTCACCGATTTGTTTTTAAAGTAGAAAATACAGAACGTGATGAGCGAGAACCCAGAAATTAAAATCCCCAAAAATCAAGCGTCTCACATTTTACTTACCGCTGTCTTACACAATTAATTTGCGATCTACAAAATCTGCTGAATCAATTAATTGATTTTTTTTTTTTTTTTTTCAAAATAAGACGTTCAGGACTCAATAAAAACTTGATCAACTGGACATTTTGTTCCGCAGCTGTACGTCTTAAAAACAGAGAAGGTAAAAAAAAATCTGCGTTCACATTTTAACTTCTTTAATTCCCCGAAAGTTACGAAGGAAAGAAAGAGGGCAACGCTGGGAAATGTGAGGGCAAGAGCCGCCGCCGCCGCCGCCGAGCTACCGAGTGTGACATTTTACCCAGAAACCCTTGCTGCACACCGCCGACACGAAGCCACAGAAAGGAGCAGCTGGCAAAAAATAAACACTCCAAAAACCAGCTGTAGCTTCGCCACAAAGCAACTCTCGTAAACCCTCCCCCTCCACCACCACCACCCCCACCCCTCCTCCACCACCACCCCCACCACCACCACCACCCCCCACACTGGGAACTGTAAAGTCAGCTCGTTAGCTGTCGATTCTGGAGGAAAGTACAACTTTTTTTTACGACCAACGAACTCTCGCTGAAGCCAATTAGGTGATTGAGGGGCTTTTGCATCAGAAGCTGTAAAAAACAAAAAAAACAACCACACACGGGCTCTCGGGGTTTTGACATTGATCGGACGGACGCGGGACGGAACAGCTAACAAAAAATGCTGATCGGGGATCTTCTGATTGCTTTAATGGCAGATGGAGGGAAGGTTGTTTTGTTTTGTTTTTTATCCCAAATTGCCTGAGTAAGCACAAATGCCATCTCCCCTCAGATCAGTGGAGGGGGGGGGGGGGGGAGGGTAAACACTGCGTTCACGTCACATCGTAGACGCCGAGTTGGTATTTGTTTTGTTGAAAGGAATCTCAAAGTTCAGCGAACAGCGTGAGGGATGGTAACACGCCGGGGTTTTTATTTTCCTCATAATCGAATAGTTTATTCGGCTTCTATCGTGCGTCTTATTTTCTCTGGTTTTTACCGTCGTTTCGGTGGTAACGCTTTACTGCCGCCAGAAGGTGGCGGGAAATCACCTCAAAGCTGTTTGCCAAACCAACAAAAGAAAACGAACTCCCAACCGACTGAAGCCCGTTCTGAAGCCTCCAGTTCGGCATTTCAGCCGTCGCCATCTTGATATGTTGTGACCATATTTGGACGAGCGATTAACGAACACAACGCGCCGACCACCGATAGCGGAAACCCGACTGCACAACCAGGCAGAAAACACCTGCAAATATTCCATATATATATATATATATATATATATATATATATATATATATATATATGTACATATATATATATATATATATATATATATGGTTACTACCAGGTTACTACCAGGCTGCAGTGAAACGTGAGAGATTGCAGATCATCAGTCTGTCACAGCTGCGCCGAGCAGACGGTCCGTCCACAGATCAGCACCCCCCCCTCCCCGGACAACGGAGGAGGAAGAGGAAGACGAAGAGAAGGAGGAGGAGATGGAGGAGGAGGAGATGGAGGAGGAGGATCAGCATCACACCGTGTTTAGACTTCAACTTTCAGCTCAATTAATCCGGTCGGCGTTGACGTGTTTTTGGAGGCTGGAGATGCTCGGCGGCCAGTTTATTAGGAACCCCCTACCAGCGGGGGAAGGGCTTCTTATTTCCTGCAGGTGTTTAATAAAGACAAAGACGAAGACGAAGACGAGAGGAGGAAGCTGCAGCCGGCTGGTTTGCATTCAGCGGGAAAAGTGTTTCTGGATAAATACGGCCGGCCGATTCGATACGGCTGCTGTTTGGTCGCGATAAAACATCCCTTTCATTTTGTTTTTTCTTCCCGAAGTGGAAACGTTTTTCTTCTGTGCACCGAGTGAGTTTTATGTTTTATGACGCTGTGGGCTTTTCAAACTGTTTAAAAAAAAAAAATGTTTGTAAAAAGTGGGAAAATATGTATTTATTTTTTTCATCTGTAAGTCTGGAAGTGTTTGTTCGGCTCGAGAGGCCGAACGTCTCGGCGGGTCTGAAGTGTCGCGCGGCAGCAGTGAAGGGGGGGGGGGTCCCCACAAAGACACCAAAAACTTATGAATTTATGGCCCATGCTGATAGAAGCTCGTTATCTCCTAGGAAGGACGAGAGACAATAACATCTCTATGGAAACTGGCGGTCTCTAAAAGGTGAGACGACGTGATGCAGGAGAAGAATGCAGCAGACACAAACTGACAAAAAAATAAAAGAATAAAAGTGTTTTCAGCTCTGCTGCGTCTGAAAGGAACCGTCGACTCATCTTTGAATTTAAAAAAACATTTTAAATCGGAGACAAAATGAAAAAGTGAGGCGGATGCAGAAGTTCCATGACGTGCAATACCACCGATGGCCGCTAGGGGTCGACTCCAAAAAAAGCCTCCGCCTCCATAGACTCCCATTCAACTTCCCTCGTGAAATATTCAGTCTATAAATTGTTTGCACGAGTTACTATGATGTCATTTGTTAGAAATCACTCTTTCTTAATAGTTTTCTGGAAGTTATTCCGTCAATAATTCGATATTAAGCCTCAAAAAGTGGTATTTTTGGGAGGTGTGTCTGTGTTCGACTGGCCGGTGGGTGCAGTCAGGTTTCTACAATAAGTGGGCGGGGCTTAGTGTCCTCGGGTTTCCAATCAGTTAGAGTCAGATCCACCGCTGGCTCCTCCCCCCCAGCTCGTCCAAATATGGTCACTTCCTGCTACGAACCGCTCCGAACTAGCAAAGATGGGTGACGGACAAAAAAAATCTGAACTGGAGGATTCATAACGTTCACAC
Organism: Brachyistius frenatus; assembly: GCF_029030835.1. Classification (NCBI taxonomy): domain Eukaryota; kingdom Metazoa; phylum Chordata; class Actinopteri; family Embiotocidae; genus Brachyistius; species Brachyistius frenatus. The sequence continues at coordinate 155,561 of NW_027210938.1, forward strand.
CTCATTACAAGGACACTTGTTTCCATTTTAACACAACTAGAGCTAAAAAAAAAACTAAAAAAAACGTTGATAATCAAACTCACGGGAGACATTAACAACGTTAATTTCTAGAGTTGTGATAATTTTAGGACGTGAAAAAAAACAGATTTCTCCCTTCGGAGAGACTTCAGGCTTCTTTCTGCAAAAGATCCGAAACATCAAGTCAAACACCGCCGCTGCTTTTCTATTTATAATCGCTGAGTCACCGGCAATCATGGAGCATTCATTCACAGTCAGTGTCACTGATAAGGTGTGTGTGTGTGTGTGTGTGTGTGTGTGTGTGTGTGTGTGTGTGTGTGTGTGTGTGTGTGTGTGTGTGTGTGTGTGTGTGTGTGTGTGTGTGTGTGTGTGTGTGTGTGTGTGTGTGTGTGTGTGTGTGTGTGTGTTCCTTACACTGCTGCCGCTCAAAGGTCGACCGCGCCCCGCTTCCAGTCGCCAGCGGAAAAGCATCACTTGTTGCCGTGGCGCCCGCCTATCGCAGCCATCACGATAGATGTCACTTTTCAGTTTCGGGGTGATTTCATGTAATTAGATTGAATTTCTGACCTCAAACGTGAGGGAAAAGCCGGAAAGGTTATTTTATGATATTTCTTTAGATGAACGTATGAAAAACATCCGATGAGAGTTCGTTTCTTCTCTTAATTAAAGAAGACATCAGACGGCAAAGAAAATATCTAGAAATGTCCGTTTTTTTAGCCCCCTGACTTGTACCTGATTGAGTAAAATGTCAGCGGCTGCATACATTAAGAGCGCGATCAGCAGGCTGAGGGAGTTTGGCCTTTTTATTAACAGTAAGAAAATCCTACAGTTGAGCTCCTGCTGCTGCAGAGTGAAAGTGACATCTTGGTTTTTATGAAAAGTTAATCACCTCGTTTCTAAAAAGGAGACGTTTATCCGAGCCGGGTGACAGTATGTATAATTTTCAGGTGTATTTTTTTTTTTCTCCTTCGGTGCACGAAAGAAGAGAAAAAGAAAGTGAAGAGGATTTACGCCGAGCTGCAATGATTAGTCGATTAATTGACAATCAGTAAAACCACAAACCAGCTGAATGGATGTAAAATCATTGCGAAGAGCTTTCAGACCGACTTAAATGAGTATTTGATCGATCAAACGGTTGTAGTTGCTCCACATCTTTACGAGTTTTGTCTTTTTTTTTTGGTGTTTTTAATTTATCTGCTTTAGTTTTTTATTTTGGGAAAATGTCCCAAAATGGGAGATATTTTTTACAATAATGGTCAAACGTGTTTTTCGATTTAAAAACACATTTTCTTGAGGAAAAAAACCACCGAACATATTCCAGGTCTTTACACTACAGGGACGAACAAGAACAAAAACAAAAACAAAACTCACAAAATTTTAGACAGTTTTTCAAAAAGTTATTTCGTTATGGCACAGTGACCTTTGACCTTTAACCATAAAAATCAAAACAGTGCATCCTCGAGTCCGAGCGTAGACTGTATATAAAAGTGGACGTAGTTTACTATTTGGAAAAATTGTGTGCAATACCACTGATGGCCACTGGGGCTCAGCGTCAAAACACCTCCGGCTCCATAGACTCCCATTCAACTTCTCTCATCAAATCCAAAGTGAATAAAATGTGTCCATCAGTTATCTCGGTGTTGTTAGCTAAAGTCACTCCTTCTTATTAGTTTTCTGGAGGTCCATCTGAAAATAATCCCTCATTAATGAGATATTAGGCCTCAAAAAGCGTTCTTTTTCGGGGGGCGTATGAAACTACATTAGCGGTGAGACGGATTAGAATTAATTCTCTTCACTCGACTCTGAAATGTCAAATCAACATCCAACCGAGAAGCAAGAAAAATATCAAGAATTGGTTGTTTAAAGGTTCCTTTTATCGACAAAATCATGATCAAATTAAATTAATCAAAACTGAATCGGTTGATGAAATCAGCCCCTCAAATGAATAAAAATGTAAAAAACACAACGATAACAAGCTTCTCCGAGCTCAGATCAGCTGGAAACCCGAGCTGAACCGGCGGTCCGAGGGCCCGGAGGAGAGGCCGATAAATCACACTGGAAAAAAAAATGCTGCGAGTCTTTTTTTGTTTTCAAACTGCTGCAGTGAAACGAACCGAAACGGCCGGATAACAGAGAGATCGTTCAGGAACGAAACACAAGAGAAGAGAAGAAGGTTTAAAAATAACCGACCGACTGTCAGGAATCTCATCGAGACCAGATGTGACTGAAGCGAGAAGGAAATCTACGGCGTCGTAAAAGAGAAGCTCACTTTTCAACAACAATCCCGGCCTCCTCCCTTTATGGTGACACAGCAACAAACGGGACACTTCAAGGAGCTTTTAAAAACTGCTCTGAAGTGTCAAACAACAACAGATGCACTTCAGGCACTTTTTTTAGTTCAAAACAACACGAGCTCGTTACGACGGCGAACAGAACAAGCGGCTCAAAAAAACTGGAACGCTTGGAACCGAATTAAACAATTAAAAGACGATTTAATCAGCGCGAGTATTTAATGTGGAGCTGTTGCATCGTGGGAGGACAGAAGAGCTAGTATCGTAAAAAAAACACGGAAAACTATGTTAGCTTCGTATTCAGCAGCCAAAATGGGTGTAATACACTCATCTGTCCACTGGAGGGCGTCGTGTCAGTGTGAGGCGACAATAGTACGAACGTTTGGGTCAAAGAACGAGGTCATGTGACGAAGTAGTCGGACGGATCAAAACGTCAGACTTTCACCCCCGAAGACAAAAGATTTTCGAATCCGTGAGAAAGTAACGAAAGTAATTTACTTATATAACGTAACATATTTAACTTGACGTAACTTATGTTAAAATTTGCTTATTTTAACCCTAACCACGTAGTTTTTGTTACTGCTTGAACCACGCCTGGTCAAAGTGCCCTCTAGTGGACCGACGGGTGTATTACACACATTTGGCATGATTGTATCTGCAGAAGTTTTTTTTATTTTAATCCCGTAGCTAACTCACGTCAGCAGCTAGCGCGTCAGCTTGAAGAAAAAAGAAGTGTCGCGTAAACGTGAAAAACGGACTCCGATTGAATCTACTCGTTAACTTACAACTAACAAATAAGAGTTAACTCCTCGTATTTCAGATTATTTTTACGTACGCTGGAAAAATCCCCTCGAGATTAAAACAAACCTTTCTTGCAGGGAGTCCTGGACACGACGAGCAGCGAGTTGCAAAAAGAAACGTCACACGACTTTTTACTTTTCCTGTGGGGAACGACAGACACAACGAGTCGCTCTGCAGAAATGAGCGCCACCTACGGACACGCCGAGCAACTGCACGCACGGTTTGACTGTAAAAAGCTGCAGCGAAAGGAAACGAATCTTAAATGTGCAACGGCAACAACAATAGCGCAGACACCCTGCAGGTGTGTGTGTGTGTGTGTGTGTGTGTGTGTGTGTGTGTGTGTGTGTGTGTGTGTGTGTGTGTGTAATCTGCGGTGTGTGTTGTGGAGGTGGACAGCTTGTTATCTGGGCTGAACCGCAGAGCTTAATATTCAGCCAGCAGCCCGATTAGTTGAGGACAACCTGTCAATCTGCAGCTGCAGCGAAACACGCCGACTGGGGGGGGGGGGGGGGGATGGGGGGGGGATGGAGGGGGGGGGAGGTTACACAGCAATGTGTGTGTCAACGTGGGTTTCTGTACTTGTGAGGACCAAGTTTGGACTATACGTTGAGAGTGTGGGGAGATTTTTTGGGGGGGGGTTTAAATTTAGGTTTCGGGGCTTAAAAAGCTGCAAATGTCATAAAATGTTTTAAAAATCAATTCGTTGTTTTTCGAATCGAGTCGGCGACGAAAAGACGATCAATCGTTTCAGTGCAGATGTTTTCCAGATGTTTTGATCGGCGAAAACCGAGTAGCATCACGACGATTCACCGACGAGGCGACGCTCGTGTTCGCACCTGAAGGGCATGCTGGGAAATGTAGGACGTTACGGGCCGAGAGAGAGAGAGAGAGAGAGAGAGAGAGAGAGTTCGGCAGCGCCGACGTGCCGTTGAGCAAAAGGCAGCAACTCTGTACGCACGCGAGCGACGACGGGAACCGAGACGCTGCCGATGAAGCTCTCCGGCACCGAGAGGCCGACGGAGGCGTGTTCTGCCGCCGTGGCGACGGCGCCTATGGAGGAAGAGGAGGAGGAGGAGGAAGAAGAGGAGGAAGAGGAGGAAGAGGGGGGGATGCGTGGAAATTGGAAAATTAGGTCAAAGTCTGCGGGATGCGGGGAAGCTCTGCATCCGCCGCCACATTCATGGCATCAAAGCATGTAAATAATGTAACGGGGGGGGGGGGGCAGCTGACCCCGTTTCCCCCTCAGAGGCACTTGTTTACATCAGGAGGAACTCTGAGTCGGCGGTTTACATTAAAAAAATGAAGAACAAGGAAATGTGTGTCACCCTTTTTTCCCATCCCCCTCCTCCTCTTCCTCCTCCTCCTCCTCCTCCTCTTCCTCTACATCCATGCATTTTTTTTTTTGCAATCGCAGCAGTGGAAACGTTAAAAAAATGCGACGTGTGTGCGTTCGCAGTCAGCTGTTTCCTTTATTTTCTTTTTTTTTTCCTCCATAAATGGCTGAGTGCCCCCCCTCCCCCCTACACCACCACCACCACCACCACCCTCCCCTCCCCTCCCCGAACACTGCACACACTCGCCCCGGCAAGCTGAAATATGACACGATGATACTCTCCAGGCTCAGAGTGAGTCTGCAGCAATGTGACATATCAATCAGAAAGAAGAAGAAGAAGAAGAAGGAGGAGGAGGAGGAGGAAGAGGAGGAGGAAGAGGAGATAATGAGAAAATCAATACCGAGGCTGCATTTCAGCATCTTGCAATAGAAGCCAATGAGCTGTAGTGTTATGGAAGAAAAATATATAAATAAAAGAAGCAGGAATATAATGGCAATCCTTCACATGCTATAAAATAATTAAAATAAATCTGCTTGGCTGCAGTGTGTGTGTGTGTGTGTGTGTGTGTGTGTGTGTGTGTGTGTGTGTGTGTGTGTGTGTGTGTGTGTGTGTGTGTGTGTGTGTGTGTGTTCTCACATAATCGAAGCAGCATGCAGGGATTTTCCAACATGACAACAACTTCTGGAGAACGGAAACACACACAAAAAAAAAATCGGCCTCCGCTGCAGAATAAAAGACTTTAGAAGTCAGAAAAAAGCCACTTAAGTCTTTCAGCTTCTTCAATGTGATGATTTGTTGTTGTTGTTGTTGTATTTCTGGTTCAAAATCAGTGTCTGTTTGGGTTTGGGACTCATCGTTGAACATCCTGAATAATAAACTGAATAATCGACCCCCAAAAAAGTGAGCAAATTTTATGTCTGCAGCTCCATTTTAAGTATAATTTTTTTTTGAAGCTTTTCTCTCTTTTGGCATCAACATATTCTTAATATTTGTTCTCTGGAGACTCAACAGGGCAAGAAATCCATGAAGGATCAGAAAAGATGATAAATAGATTTAAAGAAAATGATGAAAATGATCAACGGCCCTGTTTAAGCGTCTCTGCAACGTTACTGGGGAGTTTTGCAGGTTTTTTTTATCCACATTTTTGCTCAAATAAAACACTTTTTCTATCTCGCATTTCACAATCTGGACACCTGCAGCATATTTGCATCATATGTCACGTGCAGTCAGACAAATTTGATGCAGCAATAATACAAATAAATCAGAAAAACACTCCAAAAAAAACACGTTTCCACCAAAATAAAACACAGCAGCACATCCCCTGCATCCAAATCACAGCTACATCCACTCAGCGTGGCAGCATGTGTGTGTGCGTGTGTGCGTGAGCGTGCGTGTGAATAAATATGGATTTGAACTTGTGGCACTTGAAGACTTTTTTTTTTTTTTTTTTTTCCCTCCCTGCAGCTCCAACTCTGAACCGACCGGTACCGACCCCGAACCACCGGAGCAAGCCGAGCGACACCCTCCTCCCTCCCCGCCCAGCAGCAGCAGCAGGAGCCGGGGCAGAGCCGCCCGAGCTCCGCGGTAAAAAAAAAAAAAAAAAAAAAAATGCAAGTACTCACCCTCCGATAACTCCAGCTCCAGCTCGGCTAGTTTGGCCCGCACCTCCGCAGGAAGCGGCACCGGGTCCCGGTCCGCCATTCCGGCCGCGAGGACTTTTAAAATCTCGGTTTGGCGGCTCTTTCTTCCTTGGTTTTTTTTTTTTACCTCCTCGAAAATCCCCCCAAAAAATCCAAAGTCAGTCGGACTGCGTGCGAGACTGTCGCTCCGTGTGCGGCAGCAGCGGCGCTGTGCGTCCTCCGCAAAAAACAGCGTCAAGTTAGTCTGAACGCGACGGCGCTGCTTCCGGTGCCTGGGATTTTCAAAATAAGTTTCTCGCCGCTGCAGCTCGTGGCTTCGATTCCACGTTAAATCTATATATAGATATCTATATATCTATATCTATATCTCTATCTCTCTATATATATATATCGATATATATATGTATATATCTATATGACTAAATATAAGTTTGACTTTAACACAAAAGATTATGACATTTTATAAACAATATTAATCCTAAAATGTACATTTAATATGTCCATATCATATTTAAATTTTTGTTATGATACTTTTGTCATATTAGGTTCATTTAAAAAAAAATGTAACTCGATGTATTTTTAAATGTATTTAAAACCTATAAGCTGCTGTTTTTTTTTTCTTTATTTTCATAAATATAAATACATGCCAAATGTTTTTAGTTTTTTTTTAAATGGGGAACATAACCACCCAACTACAATAAAATGAATAAAATGATATTTGAATATAAATGCAACAACCGTGACAGAAAATTGATGCAGGGATTAATTTCTTTGGTCGCATCGGATAGTAAACTCAATATTTGGGGGGGTTTCAGACACATTTAGAGACTTTGGGCATTTTTACAGATATTATTCATCATTTTCTGATTTTTCTTCATGGATGAAACTATTAACCAGCCAATCAAGACAATTATTTACAATTTAACTGTTAGTAAAATATGGTTAGCTGCAGGTTCATTTAGATTTAAACACAGGACACATGTGGAATACGCTATGAAGTAATATAAGACTTTAAATTGGACAAACAAAATCAGTAAACCATTATGTTGGAGGATTTGTTGTCTGTATTTTGTATTTTCCTCTTCACAGTGTAGTCTTTGAGTTTCACAGCTCTAAAGATATGAAAAGAAAACTATTTTGAAACAAAACTTATCAAAACAGCCAAATCCTACAATCCTGCTTTTATTTTGAATTTTATTTCTTTCATCTTCCGGTCTGCCTCTTTTTCATTATTGCTGACTTCACGCATCCTTGGCAGGTAAAATTTACTGCAGGTGACTTCTGACCAACAGAAAACTCAAGTGAACACAGGAATCGATTATTTTTCTTCTGATAAATTTCAGATAAAGTTGCTATTTTTTGAGGTTTTAATAAATAAAAGCTGGCTGAATTTTATAAAACTGATAAACAAGCCAGAAGAGGGCGCCAAAGATCCATCCATCCAGGAAGGAAAGAAGGAAAGGAAATATATCAATAGCATTAAACTTTTGACTTTTAAATCAACTTTATAAAAACTACAAATCAGCGAAGTGAACTTATTCATGTTATTTAGATGCAAACAGATATTTGAATTCCTATTTTCCATGAATTGCTTGCGTGCATTAAGCGGTTAGACAACAGGTGTTACTGATCACGAGTCAGGACGGGGCTGATGAAGGTTTCCTCTGAGAGAGTGCTGCCACCTGGTGGCTGTTCTCCACACATGTTTTCATTCACTGCAAACAAATTCAGTTTGAATCTTGAGATGAGATTAGTTACTGAATATCTCAAGACGGCAGTTTTTATTTTCTAAAAGAAAATTAATTCACAAATCTGGAAAAAAAAAAAAAAAAAACGACAAAAAAAAAACAACTTTTTATTATTGAGTCATGAACAGAGCTTCTTCATATCTACGTTAAAAACACGAAAATAAAGGTCATGGAGCTTAAGGAAGGAAGGAAAGGAAGGAAGGAAGGAAACAAACAAGGGGCAAAATGGAGGGAAGACAATGATGAGTTCAAGGAAGACAAAAAAAAGCAGGAAAAACAACAAAGACAGAAATAATAACTGATCTTCTAAATTATAAACTACAAGAAGAAAATAAATCCCAACGACTTCGGATCTTCTTGGAGTTTAACACCAGTTAGCGTACGTTAGCGTACGTTAGCACGCGGACGCTCCGAGACGGTAAACTACGCAACTCTTCCACGTGTTAGCACGAAGACGTTAGCACGTAGCTACGAAGTCGGCCGTACCTTTAATAAGGATAAAAAACAAAAAAACAGCGTCGTCATTTTCTAACTTTACAATCGGTTATATAATGATCACGAGTTCCTTTTGAGCTTTTTGAGTGCGAATAACAACGTAATGAGGAAACATAAAAACGGGAAGCTTGACCAATTTAATTATTTCCTCCGTTGTGACGCTTGTTTTTTTCATTTGGAAATAAATCAAACTTTATCAGTCAAAAAGAAAAAAATTAAAATCTACCAAATTAAAAGGTTAAGAATATTATTTTATAAAAAAGAGACAGCGGCTCCTCAACAGTGCCTAAATCTTTATTTTTCAGTAAGCTACATTTTTTTTTTCTCCAAATTAGACAGTTTTACATGATGACACAAGAGTAACTTAAATTATCTATAGCTGACATGTACGCTTGATTCCAGTCTCGATGGAAGAAAAGACCTAGAAAATAACAACAACAACAACAACAAAAGAAAAAAGAAAAAAAACGACAAAAACAAAGAAGAAGCCCTCTGACCGCAAACCCCCGTTTCCACATGTTAAAGGTGTCGTTAGGCCCAAAAACTAAATAATCACCTGTCCACCCCCCCCCCCCCCCTCCACCCCTCCAACACGATTGTCCACAGCCGTTAGCGTAGCATGGTAAGAGTGTTAATGAGTTAAACCACAGTGAGTCTTGTTCCAGTCGGTTTGGTGCGCATTCGCCGTCGTATCGTTGAAGACATAAAATAAAATACAATAAAAATGAAAAGCAACCACAAGGGGGTCCATTTTTATGACGAGATGCAACCCTTAAGAAAAACAAAACAATGGCACTGTCAAAACGGGCGAACAGGAAGGAGACCGACAGGCTGATATGAAGTGTGACGCTCCAATGCAAGAAGTCCTCGAAAAACAGGAGCAAAGAAAAGAAAGAAAAAAACAAAACAAAAAAAGTCACGACTCAGCGTTCGTGTTTTGACGCCGGCGAGAACAAAGAGGCGTGCAGAGCTTGCGGCGGGGCGGCGTCACCGCTCCCCAAATAAAGATCCCTTTTAGAAAAGCGACGGTACCCACGCACAGTCCCGAGGTACCGCTCCTTCGGAGGAGGAGGAGGAGGAGGAAGAAGAAGAAGAAAGCTTGGCCTTTGCGTCGGAGGCCTTGATGTCTGGGACATTTATTTATTCCACATGCACACATTCACAGTTCAGGGGATGCTCGCGGTTTTCAGAAACCTCAAAACAAGAGTTCGAGGCCACGGGACGTTTGGAAAAAAAAAAAAAAACACCCCGCCGAGGTCGGAGGTCGGGGGGAGGAGGTGGGGGGGGGGGGGTTCAGCCGCAAGGTGCAACGCGTGAACAAAAGCACTCCTACACGTCCAGGAGGCGTCACACTGTACGTTGTTTTTGTTTTTTTCCTTCGGAAGGTCTTCGATGGGGAAAAAAAAAATAACAAAAGTTCATCACATCTTAATAAAATAAAAATAAAAAATCAGAGTAAAAGCCTGAGATGGCAAAACGCTCAGCTGTGTGTGTGTGTGTGTGTGTGTGTGTGTGTGTGTGTGTGTGTGTGTGTGTGTGTGTGTGTGTGTGTGTGTGTGTGTGTGTGTGTGTGTGTGTGTGTGTGTGTAGGGTAAACTGCCCAGTCAAGACAAAAAAACAAACAGCTGTATTAATGGCACAGTTATTGGTTTTCTTTGCCACATCGAAATGCAGTGATCAAATGGTTTCTTTTTTTTTTTTTCTTTTTTTTAACAGACATGTTACTGCACTGTATGTGCCAGAAAACTCACTCAAAAACAACAACAACAACAACAAAAAAACAACAACTGTGATTCCAGTTGAGTCTTTGCATCTTTTTCCCCCGCCCAAACAAACTCCGCCCCTTCCCTCCCTCCCCCCCAAAAAAACAAAAACAAAAACAAAACAAACAAAAAAAGACAGAAAGAAAATTATTTGTACATTTATTTCTCAGGAGAGGAAGCCATGAAAAGCTGAACAAGAAATGGATAAACCAAGACGGTGGGGGAAATTAAAATAAAACGCTGAGCAGGGTTTTTGTGTTTTTTTTGTTGGCTGATTGGATGCACCGACATCGAAACTCGAGGGGGGAACTTTTAACGTGTTGAGACCCGTCAGCGTCAATAAAACAAATAAAATAAAAAGTACAATCCACAGGCCGAGAGAACGACGTACGCCGAGTGTTTCTTTTTTTGTTTGCTTTGACGTCGTCCACTCGGGGCGTCGTACGTCGGATCGTCCACCAAAAAGCACAGCGATCGAATACGGAGGACGAAACGGGGACGTGTCCATCAAGCGTCGGCCTTTAAAAGCTTCGAGACGGGCGGCTTAAGGAAGCTTAGCGTCGAGAAAAGTCGCGGTAATATCGGTAAGTTGAAGCCCCGCCCCCTTTTTCTGATTTCGTTAGTTCTCTCCGAAAGGTTTTCTGTTCGCCGTTTTCTGTCCGTAATCTCAACCAAACAAGCGACTCCCGACTCAGATCCGTGGATGACGGAGGAAACCCGGCAGGTTAATTTTGGTCGACCCGAAAAAGAAACCGCGATAAATAGCGAGCGGTCTTCGCGGAGTTAGCTTATGAAAGCGGGAAGGTCGGGGTGGATAACTCGTCAAACTGTCGCACAAAAACCTGTCAAAGTATCAACAGGAAGTTTTTTCATCTCGAAATTTGACTTGTACAACTAAAATACAGAAAAATACGTTTACGTCAAAAACGAATGAATCGTGGGAGTTGAAGCTGTTGTCGGCAATTTCATCGTATTTAAAGGTCCCATATTTTATGAATTCAGATTTCTGCTTTCTGTTTTTTTTAATGTATGTATGTACACACACACACACATATACACACATATATATATGCATATATATATGTATATATATATACACACATATACACATATATACACGTACATATATATACACATATATTATAAAGCAGGTCTGATTTGTTTTATAAAGATTTTTAAAACGTGTCAAAAATGCTGAGTTCACCGAGAAATACACAACGAGCAACTGTGCCGTTTGTGATGTCACAAACTCTTGCTGATGTCACGTCTAAGCAATGCAATCTTTTTTTTACGAGGAAGAAAACACGGAGCGATCTTTAGGAGCTAATAGGCCACAAAAAAGATGAAAAAAACCCTGATTGGCCAGAGGGGCGGAGTCTATCGCTCAGAAACGAGTCAGCCAATCAGAAGAGAGGGTCGTTTTTCAAAGGGCACAGACACAAAACAGCGAAAGACATGAAATGTTAAAAACTATACAGTCCTGTTAAAGGGTGCAGTCATTTTTACATACATGTCTAAGTTACTATGAAACAAACAAAAAAAAAAGGTTAGGTGTCAAATCAGTGAGCTTTAGGGGAGTTGATGGACATATATTTTTAAAACCAAACTTCCTTCGTGGACAACGTGCTCTAAAGTTTAACATCAGATACTCGCTTATCTGAAAATATGGACAGAAAACTGCAAATACAGAGTTTCAAAATAAAAAAACATGAAATTGAAGTTGATGGGCTCATTAACGTTAAAGCGAGGACTTCGAGCTTCCCTCACGGAGACACAACGCAGCTTGATTATTTCGTAACTGAGTATTAGTGTTAAGATCTAAAACTATTCTGTTAATTCCTGTTGCTGCAGCTTTTAAATAACACGTATTAATTTTGTAAGTTAGCATTTAATAATGGCATTTTAGTGGCTGCTGCACAGCGGCGAGTAAATATCGGACGTGTAGTGCTTTTTTTTTTTTTATATATACTTTTTTTTTTTCGGACTTACGAAACTCCGACAAAAAATATGAATAATGTGCCCCAGAAACAGCAAAAGAGAAACAGAAGCTTTAAGGAGGACGTTGACGGACACGCAAGCTTTGCAGGATGCTCGTCGGTACCGCGAGCTCGTTCCAAATTGTGCGCGGTGAGGAGGAGGGGGGCGGGGCCACGGGCGTTCGGGGGCGGGGCCACGGGCGTTCAGGTGCGACCGACCGCTCAGGTACGAAAAAAAAAAAAAATGGAATGAAGGACAACAAACAGAAATGTACAATCAGACAACCTGCCCACGCTGCAAAGTGGAAGCAGAGTTCAAGCTCCGCCCACCCAAACTAAAAAAAAAATAAGGAAAAAGATTTCCAAAAGCACAACACGTTTTTTTTTTTATATCCTACATCCAGCTCGATAGCGACATTATAGTTAACAAGGATCAATATATTTTTATAATCATTTTAAGGTACCTCTTATATTTTTCTGAATATTTACAACTGTACAAGCAAAGCACACACTTCAAAGTGCACATAATTAATACAGTATTGACTAGTTTTGCATTTACACGGTTTATATCCCCCCCTCCAACCCCCCACGCCCCCCCCCCAAAAAAAACCTGAAACTATTAAACAAGAAAATCCAGAAGAACAATCAAAATGATTCTGTTTCGTACATTTTACGAAAAAAAAATAATAATAATAAGTAAAGGAAATAAAATGCTGCTAGATTTGTACTCTCTCTCTCTCTGTCTGTCTCTATCTGTCTCTCTGTCTGTCTCTATCTGTCTCTCTGTCTCGCTCTCTGTCTCTCTGTCTCTCTCTCAGTAAGACGTGTGATGTCCGGTGCAACTGAATATTTTCCACGTGTCACGCTTCGTTAGCATTTCGGGGATTTTTTTTTGTTGTTGTTAAAAAAAAAGAAAAAAAAGAAAAGAAATAAACTCTATGCTCGTCTTGTATAAAAGTTAAGGCAAAGTCATTTTTCAAGTTTAAATAAAATTCAAGTTTCTCAAACACTGGAAGGAACTTTTTTTTTTTTTTTTTTAATAGTTTTTTAAACATTTTGCGTGTTATAGAGACTTCGATGCGTCTCTATTTTTTCTCCTCCCAAAAAAGAAAAAAAAAGAAAACTTAATGATATTTCTCACGGAATAAACAGCACTGGTTTATAAATAAGTAGATATGGTGCATTTTCATTTCTTTTACCATTTCCACCAAGGAGAAAAAAAGAAAAGAAAAGAAGAATCGACCGATCCAAGTGCATCTCAGTCCTTCAAAATAAAAGAAAAATGTATATACTTTTTTTTTTTCCTTTCTTTATTTTTTTTTTTTTTTTACTAAACTCAAGCTTTAGCGTCCAAATCAAGTGTCGAGCTCTGACCAACCAGGAGGCTACAGGCTTTTATTTTTTTTAGCCGAAGCTTTCCCTTCTCCAGATGGGCTCCTGTTTTCTCTTAGTGGGATTACCCAGAATGCTTTGTTTTTTTTTTATTTTGTTGCAGGAAGACTTCAGCGAGACATGCGAGGTCCCACATCATGTAGGTATTGTTTTTCACCCCACTCCCAACCCCTCCAAAAAAAAAAAAAAAAAACATTGTGTATAGTACAGTGGTTGTTTATTTTTAAGGGTGTTTTTGCATCTGAGGTGACGACTTCGAAAGATTAACCTGAGCACGCTGACGACTGACTGAGCAGAGAGGGAAACTTAAAAATGTAGTTTTATTCATTAAGTCAAACAGGTTGGTTGTCTGCCGAAGTGGCTGCTACAGTAGACAGACCTCCCAACCGGAGCGGGACAATTTAGCCGAATCAGCTTTCCCTCCCGAGACTTTTTATTCTTGCTACTTTACTCAGAAAATTCGTCCAAAAATGTAAAATTATCTCACAAAACCCTCCGAATGAGGCCGGACGCCGACGTCGTCCAAACCTCAAAACACTTCGGGGGTAAACAAAACAAAAAAAGACAAAAAGGGTGAGTTTGTTTGTACTCTGTGCTTTTAAAATTGAACTCCTTCCTCTCTGCTGCAATTTATCCCAGAAAAAAGAGCAGGTGTGCTTCGGTCAATCTTTACGGGAGAGGGAAAAAAAAAAAAAAAAAAAAACAGCTCCGGGAGAAATCAAGAGTGCAAAAACAAACTGGGAGAGAAATCGTCGAGACAGCATGCCGACAGAAAAAAAACAAAAAAAAAAGGTAAACAACCCTGGTGGAGACTCGACGCCGAGGAAAAAGGGAGGAGTTGAACACGGCGGCATTTCCCGCTCTGCTGTTAACATTTATTAGACGTTTAAATATTTAAAGGATGTTTGGTTTCGACGGCGGAAAAAACCCAACAACTCTTCATTCAACATTACAAACTACGTTCCATCATTTTACCTTCAATAAAAATATTCTATTCAACCTTTTATTTTTTTTCCTCACTTTCTAAGTTCAGTTCAACGCTTTTTCAATGAAAATCCTCACCGATACGAAAAACCCAGAAAATCCAAACAAACCCCACCGCATGTCTATCCAAGCAACAACTACAAAATCTAAACTTTAATATCAGCATCTGTCGAAAAAAAAAAAAAAAGAAAAACCCGAGCTGGACGTGTCTGCTTTGTGATGTCATCACAACCCCCCCCCAAAAAAAAGAAAAAAGAAAAGAGGCTTCATCTGGAGGTGCTGCAGGAAAAACTGAATTCTCTTTGTGTGGTTTTAATTTCCTCGACTTTCAGGATCCATTTCCCTTTTTTTTTTCTTCTTCTTCTTCTCTTTGCTTCAGGTCATCGAAAAAAACACGGAACAGTGCAAACAAAAAGTTTTGCGGATGTAAATAATCAAGTATTTTCTTTTTTTGTCTACGCGAGTTGTAGTCGGAGATATTCCAGGATTCGACGTCTAGCACCATAATCTGGGAGAATAAAGGACGCGAAACGTCTCGCCGGTGAAGCGTCCGGCGGGGAAACGAACACTTTTCTCTCAGAGGACGCTCAAAAAGCTCAAACCTCCGAACGACGGCTGTAAACTGACGCGGGTTTCACACGTTAGCGCGTTAGCTTCCTCCTCTCCGGGCTGCAGCTCTTTTTTTCCCCAAAATGCAACGTCAAGAAAAAAGAAACAAAAAAACTAAAAAAAATGCAGCGTCCCGACAAGTTAAAGGTCCACCGGACGCCTCGACGGCCGAACTTCGAGCGAAGATAGCCGCGTCCTGTCTTGACGCAAAAAAAAATAAAAAAAAGAAAGAAAAGTGCTGACCCCGCGATCGGGCGTCAGGTACACGCTACGCTTCGTTAGCAGTGTTAGCAAACAGTAAAAAACAACAACAACAACAAAAAAACAACAGCAGAGGGAGGTGATTCTTTACAGAGAACGCAATCAGAGGAAGATTTACCAGTAAACTGTACCGACGACAGTCCACAAACCAAGAAACGTCAAAGAAAAAGTCTTCTAGAGTCAAGAAATCTGCAAAAAAAAAAGAACCGTGACAACCGAATGATCCGAGTCTTCACGTGATGCAAAGTTTGCGTACGAAAATGTGATTTAAAATAAAAACAACGACCCCTAAACGAAGCTACATGACGGCGCCGCTCGACGTGCGAACAACAAAACCCCCTCAGAGCCGAACAAGATGGAGTCTGTCTCACGGTGGGGGGGCTTTCCAACAATGCCCTGCTGCACACACACACACACACACACACACACACACACACACACACACACACACACACACACACACACACACACACACACACACACACACACACACACACACACACACACACACACACACACACACACACACACACACACACACACACACACACACACACACACACACACACACACAAGGCCAGTTTAGACAGAATGAATACATTTCAGTGATGTCTGTGCCAATTTACAGGCTGACACGACAACAAAATGCAAACAAAAAAAAATAAAACAAAAAAAAGGGGGAAAAATAAAAATAATAAAGCAAATAAATAGAATAAAAAGAAAGAAACGGTGCTCTACATGCACAGTAAAGTGCTTTATGTCTGCAAGCCCTGATCCAGAAAAGAAGGCGTCCTCTATGCTCGTTTGTGACTGGTGGTTCTGGGAGAGAAGAATCGAGTAGCCCTGACTTATATTTCTTTTTTTTTTTTTTTTTTTTTAACGCATCTGTGGAGCGTAGTGGTGGGAGGAAGAGGGGGAGGAAGGGGGAGGAAGAGGGGGACTCGGAGGAGGGGCCGGGCGTCGCCCTACTGCGGGGACTTGGGCGGGGTGTGGTGGGGATCTTTGCTGGGGGTTTTCCCTGGGTGTGGCGGCGGGGAGGCCCACCGCCCGGCCGGCCGCCGAGCCTCCTTGGCGGGGCGGCCCGAGGTGACGGCCGCCGCGCCGGGTTTGGAGGAGGGGTGGTGGTGTGTCTCTCTGGCCTTGGCCTCCCCCGCGGGGGGGGCGGCGGCGTCGGGGCACTTCCTCTCCTCGCCGGCGGCGACGCAGGCTGGCTTGGCTTCCTTGGGGGTCGGCGGTTGCTGGGATGTCGGGGTGTCCTTCACCCGCTGGCAGATCTCGGCGTAGGACGGCTTCCTCAGCTCCTGGAGGCGAAAACAGTCGTCGGTGAAAATGTTCGGCACAAACGCCCGTACGACCGCTCGTCTGTGTACGATCAATACTTTCAGAGGATTCATGTGTCCACCACGGGATGACCAGTATGAAACGGTAATATATACCATAAAACATATTTTACAATGCACTTTTTCAGGAAATTTTGTTTTAGCATTTTTTCAACAAAAAAACAACAACCATGTTTTAGCATTTATTCAAGAAATTTTAGCACTTTTTCAGGAAATTGACCACATTTTAACACTTGTTCAGATAATGTAGTATATTTCAGGACTCACCTAAACTGTGTGCAATCAAAATGAATGTGAGTCGGTGGGGTATTAAAAGTCAGATTAATTTACAGTCTTTCGGTTGATGATTTGATCGATCTGTTGGTGATTATCTGAGAGACAGTAAACATTAAAAAGCACTGGGGAGAGAAAAAGGTAAAAAGCAGGAATCAATACTGACTGTGGCAGCACCGTTGACTTGCACCGATTTGCTTGCAGTGGACAGAGTCCCGGGAACTCGCTCCACGGACTGCTGCACCTCCTTCGGCTTCACCTCCGTCACCTTCACCTCCCTGAAACAAACAAAACGATCAAGGAGTAAGAAAACGTGTTTTTTTTATTTTATTTATGCGTGTGATGCTCCGTGATGACGCACATATCAATGATGTGTGTGGACTTGCACAGAAAAACGATAAGTGGTTTAAGAGTTGCTTCCTAAACACAGTACGCCTCACAATTATCACATAATTGTCTGATAGCGATTATTCTGAGCTGATGGAAATCACTTTCCATAATCGTTACGATCAGTTGGATTCATTTGTGTAAAAAGCAGGATGAAACTATGTTTTCATGCCCGATTTCACGTCATTTCTACAGACTGGATATAAAAGCGGACGTATATCTTCCAGGTCTTGAAGCTGTAATACCATCGAGTGCCACTAGAGGTTCGGCTCCAAGAAGCCTCCTGAACTGAAGCAGTCTCATCAAATTTTCAAGCCAATAAAATGTCCCCTCAGACTCGACACCACCGGTGTTGCTTCTTACACTGCAGGGAGGGAGGGGGCGGGACTGTGTGGCGTGCCGGCGGCCGGGGTCAGTGTCGGGGCCGGGGCCGAGGTCGGGGTCGGGGTGGTCGGCGAGGGCTGGAAGCTGGCGTCCCTCTGGGAGCTGGAGGACCGCAGAGGCTCTTTGGGGCCCGCCGGGGAGACGGCTCCTCCGCTACTGGAATCAGCACTTACAATCTGCAATGACAGCAAACAAACAAACAAACAGCGAGGAGCCGGAGTCAGGCGCGACAGGAGAGTTCAAGGTCTTTGATCGAGGTATCATCAGCAAATAGGAGTCCTTAAATTAACCGTTGATAGACTTTATAATGGATCGATAGGACCAAAGTTTTAAACCACTGTTGGCTTATTATGTTTGAAATGAACACACTGAACCGAAGGAAACCGGTGCACAGGAACGAAGTAAACAAATAGTAGTTACTGGACGTAACTGCAGTTCTACGAGTACGTTCGTGATTATACATAAATAAAAACACAAGTGTATCAAATATTATATTACGATCATCTTAAATCATACAAACTGAACCTTTAACTTTAGAAACTATATTAAAAAAAAATCAATTCCTTTGATAAATGTGCTGTCATTAAGCTCAAAGGATTGGAAACCGTTTCATGAACACAGACGATCGGAGATATAATAAATTTAATATAAACCAACTGAACGCAACATCATTTCGAGAGTGAACTGCTAACGAGTTAATTTGAAATGCAACCACATAAACCGACGCGTTAACCTGTTGATGTTCGGCGAACCGAAGTCCATTTGCGGAGCTTCACGGGTTTTTAAACAGGCGGTAGCTTCGTTTAATAAACGACATATTTTGTGAGCGTTTTGTGCGATTATTCGGTCGACAGCTTCGGACCGAAAAAAAAAGTGTGAATTAAGTGCTTAACGCGCTTAATGTGTTCAGTGATGTTGAACAGAGGAGGTGGAAAACTGGATCAACAACTTTTGAGTGACAGCAGTTTGTGCTGTGATGAACCATTTCGCCAACTTTAGATAAACTGTGCAATTTACAAAAAAAAAAAGGATAAAGCGAGTCACGCATTATTATAAAAATAAAAAAGACTGCATGGAAAATATTATATTCTAAATAAACGGCAGGACTTTGTCTGACTTTCCCTGTCTGAAAGAGGTTTTTTTTTTAAATTCCCACACAGATAAGAGTTTAAATATTAAATATAAAACCACTGCTTGTTCTCACTCAACCTTAAAATCATGTGAAAATAAAATAAAAAAGGTTGTTGTGACATCAGTAGAGATGCTGTACTAAAACGTAGAAACTAATAAAGTGAATAAAACTGGTGAAAGCATGAACTAGTTTTTTTTTATATAAGTGTAACACAATTGTGTGTATTTATTCATTGGTCTTACTTCTACTTCTTACTACTATCCATTGTATTTTATTGTATACGAGTTTGTAATTTTTTCTTGTGTGCACCATTTTTTTCCTCCTAACTGTTTCTATTCTGCTTCTAAACTTCCCCACTGTGAGATTAATAAAGTCTCATCTATTCATCTACAAGTATACGGAGGCATGAATGATGTATTTAAATACAAAGTAATATGTAGGATAAAAGATAAAACGGTGTCCGAGCTCGACGTTAAGTTCGTCCTACCCGTTGCTCCTTGGTCGTCCCGACGACGACGCTGCTGGCCAGCCGGTTGTCGAACACGTCGTCGGTCTTGAGCTGACCGGCGGCTCCGGGCAGCGGAGGGAAGCTGGAGAGACCGAGCTCGAAGCTCGGAGACGGGGGTTTGGGAGGAGGAGGTGGCGACTGCGGCGTCACTCTCTGCACGGTCGCAACAAAAAAAAATTAAAAATTAAAAAGAAAACAACACAGAGTGAGCCACAAAGAAAGAGGCGAGTCAAACTAGAATTAAACCGAGTCTTTGAACTCACCACGAGGAGAGTACCAGAAAGGAGAACAATGAGACTTCCTCTTTTAAAGGTAAATTTACAGATGAGAATAAAACGATTAAAAAAAAGAAAAAGTACTTACTGTAAACTTTTCGTCCCTCTTTTTCCTAGAAGCAGAAACATTTTTCCTTTAAGAAAGAGAACATCTCAATTTACAAACATCCGTCCCGTCTGAAACGGAGACTTCAACCTGACACAGTGTAAAAAAATTTTTTTTTTTTAAATAACTTGTTTTTAAGCACTTTAAGTTTAATGGATTTGAAGCTGATGTTGAACTGCAGGATATTTCAAACACAAATAACGAAGTGTTTGTTATCCGACGCTTCATGTTTACCGGCTGTTATTTCGTGACGCTACTAAAAAAGGTGCCGTCATGCTACAATAACAGCAGCAATTTTTGTTGTTGTTTACACTGGATTAATTGAATAATGGCAACCAATAAAAAAAAACTAAAAAACATCGTGATCAATTGAGCAGGTATGTTCAGAATAAAACAGCAGACGATTTCTCCCCATCTATAAAACTGCAGTTTCCCCCAATCAGACTGGATTTTCTTAAATTAATAACAATACAAAAAAATTAAAAAATGTTTTTGCTGTCGTACCTTCCTCGGCCGATGCCCAGGGAGTAGTCTGTGGTGGCGGGCTCCGTGACCCGCCCCGTACCCACGGTGTCCCGGCGGGGGAAGGCCGCGGTGGAGGGTAGCCGGGTTCTGGGCTGGCTGGCGGGGAGTCGTGTCGGCGGGCTGCTGCGGACCCCGTTGAGCCGCTCGCTGGGGAAAGTGGCAAAGAGGCCCGGGTTGTCCAGGAGCCCGGCGCTGCGGTCCGCCGTGGGGAGGGTCGGCCTCAGGTGAGGTTTGCTGTGATTCCTTGCAGGGAAAAATAGAGACACGTTAGTTTCGGTTTTGTCCAAACCCTCTCATCATTTAAAAAACAAAAGTTTGTTTTCGGAGATCTTATTAGTTCGGCGAGTGTTTCTCAACTGATCTGGAATCAAGAACTTAGCGGCAACAAACAGTGACGTCACTCATATGAAGCTTCGAGCTAAAATTTTGGCCATCGCCATCTTTGCTTGTTTGGAGCAGGAAGTGACCATATTTGGACCAGCTGGGGGAGGAGCCAGCGGTGGATCTGATTGGAAACCTGATGATACTACGTCCCGCCCACCGATAGTTGTAATCTGACTGCACCACAGGCCTGTCAATCAAACAGACCCCCCCCCCCCAAAAAAAAAAAAAAAAAAACAAAAAAAAACAGGTCTATTTGAAGCTTATTTTCTAATGAATGAGGGATTCATTAAAGTGAATGAACCCGAGCTTGACCCGCTTCTGGGTCGTGACCCTCCTGTTGAGAACCATTGACATTGATGTCTTGTCAACAGCAGGATTTTGTTACGATGCCTGTTTTTTCCCGTCATGTTTCCTTTCTATCTGCAGCCGAAGAGTCTCGGACACCAACCTGTTCCTGGGTGTGTAGTGTCTGACGGTGAGGGGCGACGTCGCGGGTTTGAAACTGTGCGATGTGGTAAATCCATTGATGAACTGGTTGTTGTGAAATGGAGCAACCTGGCGACAGGTGGAAAACAGATCGATCAGCGCAATCAACAGGAAGTAAACAAGATGCATTTACGTGACAAATACAGGAGAATCAGTGGGAGGAAAAAAACAAAAACAAAAAACCAGCCTTGCTTTGTTTTGTTTTGGATCAAATGTTTCTGTTTAGTAATTGATTGTTGTATTTCATTATAAACATTGAAGGGATTAACGAATAAATTCTGGCCTCGTTCTGCCAGTATTTTAATGTGTATACATTTGAGAACCATTTCTCTACACACAAATACAACGTTGAGAAAATGATGTTTTTTTTAAGATCGTAAAACTTTCGATAGGATATGAAACGTGAACTGAATCAAACTGGTTCAAATTTACCTTAAAAAAAACAAAAAAACAAAACAAATGCCATTAAAATTAAAACACGCTTTGGACTCCGTCTCACCTGGTTTGTTTGTTTGTCTTAATTATCGAGCTCTTAAATGCAAAAAAAAAAAAAAAAAAAAAAAACTTTACATAAAAGAGGACCACCTCCAGGATGTTTAATTATTCATGAATCCAATCTACCCTGAGGTTGGTTCGTACCAGCGTGGGGTCGATGAAGCTGTGTGTGGCCGACCAGGCCTGCGGCGTGATGAGGCTGTATAAGGGGAACTGCTGTTGCGGGCTGTAGACCGGCGGGATGTAGTAGGACGTGTAGCGCTGCTGGGCGTACGGATTCACCTCCACCGGCCGGTAACCGTTCTTTGGCATGAAAGTGTTGATAGCGATTGCCTTTGCCTTTATCCTTGCCTGGTTGGGGGGAGAGGGGGAGGGGGGTTAGCACAAGGATGTTTATGTAGCTGAAGACAACGTTATTCGTACAGAATTACATGTCATTTGTAGATATTTTGTTGTCCTTCTCTGAGATTATAGTCTGGAAACACTCCGGAAATAAGTATTAAAAAAAAATTTAAAAATCGTTTTAAGATCAGCGGCATTCTACATTTATACAGGAAATTATCACCCATTTAACATACTTATAATATAGACTTAAACGTGACTACAAAAAAAAAATGTTTTAAGAATAATTGGTGCATAAAAAGAAACTGGAAGTTTAAGTCTGAAATTGGAGAGAAAAATCAAAGTGCTAAAATTTTAAGTTCAAGTTAAAATGAAGGACTTGAGTACAACGTTTGACTTTTGGCAGTATGATAAATGCAGACCTTTTTTTAAAATTACTTATTATTAAATAAGCACGTGGGCCATTAGTTTATTGCTAATCACTTTGTAGCCAAACACATCACCTGACAAAGGTTCATTCATGTTTTGACCTGAAGTTAATCATAATTATTTTAATAGTAATATCTGTACAAATTTTTTTTTTTTTTTAAAGTGCATGTAGACAGCCACATCAGTTCAAAATACATTTTAATTTTAGTGCTCTGCGTGGGAAGTAGCCACCGATTTGGCTTTGACATATTTACTGATTAGTTTTAACAGCAAGATTCATAAACTGTTTAAAAACATAAAGAAGCCACTTATAATATAACCCACCTTAATTGGCTTCCCTTGGAAGGTCTTCACTTCCTCACGGAGATACTGATATGCCTTCAACAACAAGAGAGCGGACAGCACAGCGGTGAGGTAACAAAACGAGATGACTCTTTCAAAAGTATTACGAAAGGTACAGTTATTTAAAAACTGTTAATACAAAAAAAACAGGACAATTTCTGACTATTTCACAGGAGAGGAGAAAAGCTCGCGTAATTTAACTTTTCCTCGTTACCTGCTGTGCATCTGCTTCCGATTCGAAGGTGATGAACCAGTTGTCGTTGTAGGCAAATTCACAGTTGATGAACTTCGGTAGGTTTTCCCCTTTAAAGAGGGCCTCGACCTCCTGAAGAAAAAAACAACAACAAAACAACAGGAGATGGAGGTCATTTTTCAGTCGTTTACCAGTAAAAAAAATAAATAATAATAAACACCGTTACGGGGAAACAGTCATTCCTGACATGTATTTTTCAGGCACTGAGCACAGATTTTGTTTGATTTATTTTTTTCCTCAAATCACTGAGTCATGCAATGTCCCACAAACATGGTTCAGATGTTGCCAGAAATAACGGAAATAAATATTACATTGTCATAATATGTCATCATCCTACAAACAAAATTGCCATGATCAATTCTTCTGATTTTCCATGTCTGGAATAGCCTTTTTTTTATTTCCATGATATTCCAGAAACAGCTGATGACACTGACCTCGATGGGCGTGCTCTCCGGAACCTCTCGGAGGATCACGATGCAGCGGTTCTGATTGGGTCGCACCTTCTCCCCCTTCTCATCCACCTGGACCAATGGCAGAGCTGGGAGGGAGCCACGGGGGAAAAAAAAAAAATCAATAAATCAAATCACAGATAATCACTTTACAGGACGGTGAATTTAAAGGTTTCCGAACTAACTCCTGCTTTTCAGCTTGGCCACAGAAAAGTCTCATCGGTGTCTCTTTATTAAACTAAAAGCTGTGAAACCCTCTTAAGCTTGAAAAAGATTGAATATTAATGCAGGTCTGAAGTCACAAGTTTGTTTACACTAACCCGGTCTGATTTTCAAACAGAACATCTTGGCAGCGTGCGGATTCGCCGACCCATAAAATAAAAAGCACAGCTTGGCGCCGGGTAGGATTAATTTAAGCCGTAAATTAAGTGCGTGTGTGTACAAATCAAACACGAGCAGGTAAGACTCTGCTGGATGCACTTTAACAACCTCTCTGGGGAAATCAGCCCCGACCACACGCTGATGATACAAAACATAAATGGAGTGAGTTCGTCTCGTCTTGCAGCGTCTTCTTCTTCTTCTTCCACACAAGCTATGAAACTCAGCATTTTTTTTTTTTTTTTTTTTTTCCTATACACACTTACATCGCAAAATGTCCACAATCAGCTCGACGTCAGTGCTGAGCTTCTTGACGTGGTCCAGGTTGGCCACCGTCACGATTGGCACATATTGGTCGCTGTCCATTTGGGAGATGAGGTACATGTCACTGGCCAGATTCTCCCTGACGGAGGAAGAGGAGGAAGAAGAGGTGGTTAGTGACGTTTCTCAGTCCCTCCAGGATTTCACTTTGGTTTTTGTGATTGTTTTGATCAAACATGTTTGACTCTGCAGCAGATATTTCTAGTTTTACCTGAAGTTTTTTTGAGTAAAAATTGAGATATATATAAAAAAAAAAAAAACTTCCTAAGCAGTACCTGACAAAGGAATATTATACAATCACTTCCTGTGATAAAAATCACGCTGCACATCAAAGAAATAATCTTTTTTTATTTATTTATTTTTTTACCTGAAGAGAACCAGGGGGGGATGAAATGTACAAAAAAAGTGCAGTCTATCACAACTTGACACGTGTATAGAAATTACTTTAACATACGGTAATATGTAATCACTTCCTTTGATAATAAACATTTTCTAATGTGAAGCCCACGAATCGCGCCACTTCCGGTTTCCTCCGGAGTTTTATTTAGTGACGAGAAACCAGCAGCACCGCCACAGAGGCATCCGACAGCATGAAATAAGGCTTTCATTCGGACCACGCCGATGCCCACAGAGAGCGAGACGGACCGAGAGGCTCGATCGCTATCAAAAAAAACAACAATACTCGGCCTCATGGCAGCACAGACTTAATTACTGATTGATTTGGATTCTTTGGGTTTAGTTTTCTCTCTCGCAAGAAGAAAATGACAAGAGGGAATATTTGGTGTATGATGTTTTTAAAATGATCAAAATAGTCATCAATCTATTGTCTGATGAATTGTTTTAACTCCCCAACAACTTCAGCAAGATTAAGAAGTTTAGTTTACTGAAAGAAAGCACACAAATGTTATAAAAACTGGGATTTTAAGCCCAATTTGGTACTTTTGCGATAAATTTGTTGTTGAGGACATCGGCGGACGACGACGTTCACGTTACACGGCGGACCTTTAAAGTTTCACCGGGATTTCCACCGAGTCGTCGTGTGAAACAGCTGCCAGGCATTTGAGATTTCAGCTTAGTTTGCCCCATTTTTTCTTCTTTATTTCCTGGATAGTTTGAGGTTTGCTGGCATTATTTTCCCTTTTAACGATGTGTGGAAAAGCTTTTATTTTTGTTGGAGATTATTTCAGAGATCGATAACAACTATCTTCACCATTTTAGTTTGTTGCTTATTTATTGAAACTCACCGGGAAAGACAGAACTCCAGAGTCTTCTTCAGGTGCTCCCTCAAACCCTCTTGGGGGTTCTCCGGCTGGGGATCACTGCCTGTTGACAGAAGGAGGGAGGAAGGGGGGAGTTTCTAGTAAAATAAACAGCAACTAAACTTATCTTTAAAAAAACAACAACAGAAAAGCAAGACATGATCCAGAACTAATGAAACGGGCTGAATGAGATGGGATGTACGTGGAAGAGGAGAGGTGAACGATTTCACAGGTTATTAAATATGAAAAAAGAAAGAAAAAAAAGCACCAAAAGATTGGTTTTATTTATACGCAAAAACATGTAGCATGCTTGTTAGTAGTTTAGCATAAATTGAACCACTGAATCTTCTTCGTTTTATAAAGTTATTTTACTCAAAAGAAAAAGGTGGCACAGTATTAAATTCAGGTTAATGAATTAAAACAGAAAACCACCGCTGTAAAACTCGGGTTAACATGCTTTTCCTAAAAATGTTCAATTCATAAATTGATGGGGATCTTTGAAACTACATTTAAGGTTTAAAACAAAACAAAAACTGGATAAAAATCCTCAACCATTTGGTTCATTTTTTGCTTGTTTGGTTTACAAGTTCATTTTGAAACTTTCATTCCAATATACAAACTACTTTGAAACTCTTTATTTGCCAGCCTCCACAAGACAATTAGGCTCACGGCTCAACAGCGCCCCCTGTGGCAGATAATTTAGGAGTCGAAAACACACACTTCTACAGTTATAACATTTCTGTGAGTGCTAATGTCCCCTTTTAGCTTGTATTGTTGTTGCTGACATTCCTTTCAAGTGGAGGACATTTGAGATGAAAATTGGCAAAAGAAATTTTAAATGCTGCAATAAATAAAACATAAACCAAAAAAATATCTTTTTAGCGGTCACCGTGTGCTCTGCAGACAATAAATTATGCCACTTGAGGATAAGCACAGCTCTTAACAGCGTGATGCAAAGTCATTTAAATCACTTCGACTTAAAGAGACAGCGCCATTAGCATTGCTCAACGGGAGTTTTCACCGCTCCGTAAAGTCGTTAAAATGACTTTAACAACCAAGAAAAGAGTCGCTTCATTCAGTTTTTATGTTTTCTTTTGTAGAAGTAAAAAAAAATTTAAACTTTTTTTTTTTCGAGCTTGACAACTTGCTCACGTTAATAAAAATATCAAATTGTTCATTTATTTATTTTACAGAAGAAAAAACCAAACAAAAACCCTCATGTTTGTTTTAACAGAAAATCTGTGAGGTTGTTTGCTGACCTTGCAAAAGCTCTGCAGGCCTCGTAGACTGACCTGTAACCGGCTTGGAGCCTGAACTAAGCGGCCCACCTGTGTGCCGTGGCTGCCCAGGCTCGGGGTACTCTGGGAAGACTGGCTCGGAGCACTCCAGGGTGACGGCGGCCACGGGGGCTGGCTCGGCCAGCATTACTGGTACCGGTGGAGGCTCATCTGGGTCGGCTAGTAGGGGCTCCTTGTAAGCCTTGTCGTCACTGGCTTCATAGCCTGTGGCAATCAACAAGGGGAGTCATGATAAATTATTTAAAAAAAAATTTAAATTTAAAAAGGCAATTGGATGGGGGAAGATAGCTAGCCATTTAAAACTACTGTGAGAGTCTCATATCTAAGCCCCGCCTCCAAATTAGCAAAAGGTATACCTGTGCATTGGAAAAAGGCCATTAATACCTGAAGCTACCCAAAGAATCTAGCCTGGCATATAAAGCCAGGCATTTTTTTCAGCTTTAGTAAGAGCCACAAAAAAAAAAAAAAAATCCCCCCCCCTTACTTTTTCTTTGTAGACCAACAAAAAAACAAAAACAAATAAACAAAAGTAACAACAACAAAAACCTGGTATTTGAATAATGTGATTATCACATATAATGGATGAGAGAAGCACAAACAAATGGGTTAAAACACTGATGACAAATGGTATTATCTTCACTATTATGAATTTAACATAATGTATAGGACATTTCCACAGCACAGATACCATCAAAACAACAACAACAACAACAAAAAGTTGTGTCTTAATCACTGATATGGTCTTTTTTTTTTTTTTTTTTTTGCAGCCTAATAATTTCCAGTTTTGGTCATACTTGTACTCAACTACTGTCAACAAGACTCAACACTTCCTGGATATGTTTCACATTAATAAAGGCCTTTAAATGTGAAAAATCTGTGAGGTAAAGTATCGCATTTCTCTGACAGTCGCGTAACTGCAATTAAAACGGACAATTACTGCTTCTGAATAACATTATATTGAATTCAACCAGGGATGACGTGACAGGAAATGTTGAGTTGACAGAAAATTAAAATGAGCAAAAGAGCAGAAGGCCGGAATATGTGTCAATCAAAACATGATGAAATATACTTCTTAAACAGGGGAAGATAGAAATAATAGCAGATGGTCTTATTTCTCCATAGCGGTCCATCAACAAATCCACAGCATTCGTTCACAATCACCAAAATTCACAACATCTGCACTAAAAGATGTATTTTTTGGGTGATTTTTTAACCTTCGACAGGAGGATCTCTTCCGAACGAGGAACGCGAACCACAAAATAAATACTCAAAAGAGGGCTGAAGCTTAATTGAGCCTATAAATCTGAATCCTGTTTACCAGACACGGATTAAGTCATTAATCCTCAGAGAAGGAAGCATTTAAAAAAAGAGAAATTTTAAAGTGGGCCTGAATGTAATCGAACTGTTCTTTCAAATAACAAGTGACTTAATTTTACGGGCGAGGTTCGTAAATATTCTCGTAAAGGCCTCCAAGAAGACGAGTGGAAATTAGAGTGAAGATACTTAAGATTACGGCATCAGTTTATATCAAATAAACCTGTGAAATAATAATGAATATCCACAAGTGAATAAATTAGGGTTGAAACTGGCATATTACGATACATCCATCGCGATAATTCAATAATCCGAGCCTGAACCGACGGGATCGGGTCGAGTCTGACGGTTCAGGTTGCGAATTACAAACTTGAGTGTTCGGGCATTAAATTAATCGATTTTTGAGGCTCACGGTGTTAAATAAATCCTTTTACTTCAACTCCTCTCTCATGTTTCTGTACGTGTTCATGTGCTTATTTTCTCGCGTATTTTTCGGGATGTCTGTGTTTTTTTCCAACGGGGATACGATCACAATCGGTTGCTCAAAATGTGTTTTTCCGACGGACACTAAAATGTAAAGTTTAGTTTTACTGACAACGAGCGGTTGAGGAGGAGGAACCGGTCGTTGCGGCTGCTTGAAAAAAAAAAAAAAAAAAAAAGTTTCCTTCCCTGATGACAAATTCATAAGTTTGTAGTGGTGAGAAAGAAAAAAAAAAAAAAAAAAGACTCCATGATGACCCGACTATATTAAGTCACAAGTCTTCTGCCGTAAATGTCCTCGTGGACGTGAGATGAAACGGGCCAGGACGTCAATCAGAGTCAAACCCAGACTTAATCAATAATTTCTGTTTCGCCACCATATCCTTGTTGGCTCTGCGCCGGCTATACTTGGCTGGACACATTAAAGTGAGTGATTACGGTCGTTTGTGCGGAGGGACCGGTGACTGCAGCTGGAATATTCATAGCTCGTACTAAATTGAGTATGAATGATTAAACAGGCGTCTCGGCACGACGAGCGAAGTGACAAGAACGGAAGAAAGTCAGAAAGTGTAATAACGGTTTGTTGAGTCGAGCCCGACTATCATTTCGACAAGCCGACAGGGTTTTGTCACGACTGGACCGAGACACTAATTTACAGATTTACATTTACAGCAGTGAAGTCCAACTGCCGCTCAACTCCTTTAAATGCTTTAACCAAACCCCTTTATTACCGTGGAAAACAAAAAATAACTTCCATGGCTTCAACTTTTGAAAAAAATATATAATTTTTCTTTGTTTAACTCCAATTTTTCCAACTTAAGTCAAAAATGTCACTTTTCATTAAGTTTCAGTTTACTTGTTCTTTCTTTTTTTATGGAAACTTGTCTTCATCACCAGAGTATATGTGTTTTAGGGCATATGTGTTTTAGGGCATACTTGTTTTAGGGTGTATATGCGTTTTAGGGTATATATGTGTTTTAGGGTGTATATGCGTTTCAGGGTGTATATGCGTTTCAGGGTGAATATGCGTTTCAGGGTGTATATGCGTTTCAGGGTGTATATGCGTTTTAGGGTGTATATGCGTTTCAGGGTGTATATGCGTTTCAGGGTGTATAAGCGTTTCAGGGTGTATATGTGTTTCAGGGTGTATATGCGTTTCAGGGTGTATATGCGTTTTAGGGTGTATAAGCGTTTCAGGGTGTATATGCGTTTTAGGGTGTATATGCGTTTCAGGGTGTATATGCGTTTCAGGCTGTATATGCGTTTTAGGGTGTATAAGCGTTTCAGGGTGTATATGCGTTTCAGGGTGTATATGCGTTTTAGGGTGTATATGCGTTTTAGGGTGCTTGGTCCAGAAAAGTGAAAGGGCCCAAAAAAAAAAAAAACGCAGAATTTATTTTCTACCATAATAAACCAACTGCACGATAATAATCTCATAATTGCAACATAAAGAATCTAATCATTGATTTTTCTACATCTATATGGAAAAGGCTTCAAGCTGAATCGACAACACAGCGACCGAAGACGAACGTCCGTCTAAAAAAAAAAAAATCGATGTCCCACGTGGGTGATGATGACATTGCAATGTGAAACCAATGCATTTAGATTTTAACTAATGTGCTATAGAGGCCAAAAAAAACAAAAACAACACTCATTCCAAAGTATAGAAGCGGTCAGAATATATACGTGCATCCCAAAATGGTCGTCTGACCTTGTGGGCCGGGGTCGGCCGAACTATCGCAGCCTTCCTTCCATGGCTGCAGGGCAGCAGTTGTGGTGTCAGCAGTCCCACTGGGGTCCAGGCTAAACATGTGGTTGGCCCATGCTTTCGCATTGGGGTTGAGGTCTGAAACCTTGGCGGATTCCTGTTGACAGAAAAAAAAACAAAGTCCGGTCAGAGACGTTGGGTTTTTTGTAATGATTTTTTTTTTACTGATGCATGACGGCCCGTTAACGTGTAATAACGGTAGGAAAAGATTTCATTCAAAATCATTTGCGCTTGATGTTTTGGAGGGATTTGGCCTCATAATAGAAAAAGGGTTGATCGTCAATAGGTCACAGGTTTCAAATCAATAACTTGTTGTTCACTTGTAACCGTCATTAAAAGGGTTCAAGAAGGTCCTTAAAAGTAGACTTTGATGAAATGCTGACCAAACTCACGTGCAGGCGGAGAAACAACACTCAAGATTTTGACTGACAGAAATCATTAAAGGTTTGCCTTCTAACTAATTAAAAACCTGACACGAGACGGAGCTGCTGATTGGCCGGTAGCAGCTAAATCATTGTTTTGGGATGCAACAGCTTATCTACTGAACTTTAACAAACACTTCACATTTGACCAGTGACACCAGCTGATATAACAGTAGTAGAAAACCTTGAAAAGAGTTATTGTTAGTTTTATGAATGCAAAACTCTGCACTTAAAAAGTCGTAGATGCACATTCATCAATCTGTCGAGAGAAAAAAACAAAAAAAACACTGCAAAATATTCTAAAACAAAACTTGAAGATTTTAAATTGCCGAGTCAAAGTCATTTCCTCTCTGCTTGGGGAAAACATTACATTTGAATGACAGTTTTACTTCATTCTGAGTAAATAACTTTCTGTTTATCACTCAAAAATGACGCAGGAATTTGTGACCAAGATTTGAAGGAATTTACGAACAAACGATTCGACAAAATAATAACGAGGAATAACCACGATTCCTCTAAATTATCCGACTCGAGCGACAGAAATGTCAACGAATGTTGAACGACCGCCTCAAATCCGTCGATGCCAACGTCATCTGAGAGGAATAGCCTCGAACAGCAGAGTTGTGTGAGCTGACAAGGGACCACGGCTGGTAACGCCCCCCCCCCCCCCCCCCCCCCGGCTGCTCCCCCCATTTCCGCCGTACTCACAGGATGGAAGCGGTAGTTCAGCATGCACGTCTCACAGGCTAACAGGCTGTAACCGAGAGCCGTGGTGAGGGCCAGCGTTTGGTTCAGCTCCGGGGCCGCGGAGGGCCACGAGCGTCCCGTCGGCGTGGCGACGAGGCTCCACCGCATCCAGTCCATCACTAACGCACGGAGAGTCTAAACTACCTCCGGGTGGGGGGGGGCCGCCGGGGGCAGGGACCTCCGACCGACCGACATTGAGC
Organism: Brachyistius frenatus; assembly: GCF_029030835.1. Classification (NCBI taxonomy): domain Eukaryota; kingdom Metazoa; phylum Chordata; class Actinopteri; family Embiotocidae; genus Brachyistius; species Brachyistius frenatus. The sequence continues at coordinate 187,170 of NW_027210938.1, forward strand.
TTCGCCTCGTCCCGGCTCCTCAAAGAGAAGCCGCCCACCACACTCCTCCGTCTGCCTGCCCCCTCCCTCCCTCTCTCTCTCTCCCTCCCTCCCTCCCTCTCTCCCCCCACCCCCTCCTCCGATCAGAGCTGCTGGGTTTGATTCAACGAATGTGATGACGAGCACCGAGGCTCCCCGCTGCCCTGCCGGGCTTCGGCTGACGTTGCAGAAGCTGACTGGACGTCTCTGCTCCCCGTTACGCATCCGTCTCCTGCTTTTTCTTTTTTTTTGTTTTTTGTTTTGTCGTTGTTGAGTCATTCTCCAGCAAAAAAAACAAAAACGCCAGAGATGAACGGTGGGGAGGCGGGCATTGAGTCGCGCACCTGAGCTTCGAGTGATCCACGCCCCCCCTCCCCACCCCCGAGGCGTCACTCAAATTAAGTCGGTCCCTCTCTTGAGCCTCGGTTTTTTAATAGATTATTCTGCTAACGAGCCGAGAACCTGGGGCAAAAAAAAAAAAAAAACCAGAAAGAAAGAAAAGAAAAAAACCTGTTTCTTATTCAAGAAGAGAGAGAGGGGGAGAGAGAGAGAGAGAGAGAGAGAGAGAGAGAGAGAGAGAGAGAGAGAGAGAGAGAGAGAGAGAGAGAGAGAGAGAGAGAGAGAGAGAGAGAGATGAGCCCGACTGGATACGAGATGAGCGACATTGATGATGGGTCGTATTTCACAAACGCTGCACTACGAGATCATTCAGGATGGCCACACACACACACACACACACACACACACACACACACACAAATAATCCAGCCTTGCACCGATGTATTAAAAAAAAAAAAAAAAAAAAAACTCACTCCTGTCCAAGCCAGGTTGCCATAGAAACGCCTGCTGACATCACCGGATGTGTACGTTCTGGGCAATCGCATTGACCTTTCAAAAAAAAATGTATAAGGGGAGGGGGGGGGGTTTAGCCGCCTCCCTGATCGAGGATGTATTTCGGGAGGAGACGAGAGGATGTGATTCATCAGGAGCCGCGGACGGAGACGAGTTTATCGCCGATGTCACCGGAGGGCAGCGCCGGGGTTTCATGGCCCCGCCCCCTCTGACGGAGGTGAAAGTCGCGAGCGGTCGACAGAAAAGACGGCACAGAGTCCTTCAGGGGACAAAACAAAACACGGCTGAACTCGTCTGTCTGCGAACCCGAGGCTCATCTTTCCCCTCTCGGTGTGTGTGTGTGTGTGTGTGTGCGCCAGCCACAGACGAGTTCAGGAGCCACCGACGCGTCACGGCGACAGTGAACGCACCTCGAACCTGAGAAACGACGAAGACGAAGTATTTTCCAGACGTGGTTTACGAAAGCGCTGGTGATAAAGATAAAAATAAAAATAAAAAAAAGATTCATATTATGTCGATGTTTTCGGTCATTGATTGTCGGCCCCCATCTCTATGCTGTCCTTTTCTCTCTCTGCTCTCCGCTGACCGGTGGAGGCAGAGGCTCCGCCCACCTCTGAGCCCGGTTCTTGTTTTACACAATCATTTTGTTAAAGGCTTGCTAAAATTAATTTCTAATTTGTTTTAATGGCTTATTTTATGTGAAGCACTTTGTAACTGTAGTTTAGAAAAGTGCTATACAAATAAAGTTTATTATTATTATTATGATATAAATCTACTATCATGCTCACCGCTAACATCTCCCAACTCAAATATTCATGACCTGACCCGATATTACAAACTAAAAAAGGGGAGAAGACGAGATACTTTTTTTTCATCGTTGTGGTTTTTCCAGAACTGGATCACCGACTTAAAATGAAACTCATAAATGTTCAGTTTCTTTTTCTTTCTTTTCTTTCCAGCTTTGTGTTCATGAACTGATTTGATTCAACAAAAAAACAAAGAAAATAGGTCAAGTTCAATTTCTGGTCCGTTTCTGACACATATGTGCGAGACATATGGCGTATCATTCTGTGTGTGTGTGTGTGTGTGTGTGTGTGTGTGTGTGTGTGTGTGTGTGTGTGTGTGTGTGTGTGTGTGTGTGTGTGTGTGTGTGTGTGAATAAGGAATGAGGTGGGAAAACGCGAGGTCTCGGTCGCGCCACATGGCTGGTCGTTGCGATGGCACCAGTTTGGATGAACTCGGCTTTGATTCCTGCGATAAAAACACGTTCATCCGTCTACAACCGGGTCAACAGAACCGCCGACTTAAACCAGCCACGATGTTTTCCCACCGACGGTGAATATTTACCGTTTCTCTGCTCAGGAAGCTTGACGTCCTGAAAGTGTGTGTATTCAACCCTGGAAGCCGTATGTTGGTTCCCCGCCCGGCTTGTAATGAGACCTACAGCCTGAAGCGTTCGCCCACTAGACTCCGTCCCGTTTTGCTGCCAATCTTCTTTCCAATCTTAAGCATGTGTAAATGACAGTGGAAAAAAAAAAGGACAGCGGGCACTTTCCATTTCCTAATTTTGGAGCTCGCAGGAAAAATAACTTTCTTCGCCTGAAGGCCACTTTGAGCTTCTTTTTTTTTTTTCTTCTTTTTTTGCCTGTTTCCTTAGTTTCCACATTCTGTCCTATTTGGAGAGGTTTGATTGAAACCCATCAAGGAAACATGGGTTCAATTCCCCCCCATGTTTCATCTGTAGTGCATCATCCATCATCCATCCATCCATCATCCATCCATTAATAACCACAGTGACACACTGACAATAACTGGCTAACTAATGTTAAAGCTTCATACACGGAAAATATTATATTTTGATAAATGGCAACTCAAATTAAAACATGCAAACAAAATCCCCTGATTTTCCATGACTTGGCCCTAAAAAAAACATGTAAAGATTCCCTGACTTTCCCAGCCTGGAAAAGAGTTTAATTTTTTTTTTAAATTTTTTTTTTTAAAACACCTGAATAATCACCTTAAGTTTGCTCTTTAAAACTCTGGGATGTTTTTGTAGCTTCATTTTCCACTTCCTGGATTTACAGGATTTCAGCGGGCTTTTATCAGCTCGACATACCGTGTTTTCTTCCTCCTGGTAAAAACATATATTCACACAGCTGAGCTCCACCCAAACAGCATGTGAATGCGTCAATTACATACAGTCAAATCTTCGGCTATTTTGTTTGCGTGTACCTCGAAAAACTCATCAGCCAATAATAAAAAAATTTAAATACAAAGATCAGTCGTGTCAGTAAATAAAGAGGTTTCAAGCCAATAAATCTACTTTAAGTCCACTTCTGGTTACCGATTCACTTAGTACCTAATTCTACCCACAAACACAGAGCTTCACTTTACCCAGCAACAGGTCATTTGTTTTCAGGTTAACCACCAAAAAAATAATAATAACGCAATACCAGACGCTTCATCCGCACCTCGTAAAGTTTTCCGCTAAAACTCCCTTTTGTCGAAGCCTTTAACATCACAACAACATCCGAGGAGAAAGTGGAGCTCAATGACTGATGACTGCAGCGAGATATTGTTTGTTGTGCGTTGATGGATGATGACGGGCTGAGAGCACCGACTATCAGCTCAGAGGGGAAAACGGATCCTGATGCGACCTTTCCAAAAAAATAATAATAATAGTGATCTTCAAAATAAGAGTAATAAGATGTTTCTTCTTACTGCAGATGGAAACTATTTAGTTGGATTAAAATAAATGGCAAATGGCTGATTAACAACCCACAGTGACCTTTCACAATGTCAGACAACATGGATTAATGTTTCAAGATGCTTCACGTCTTAAGATTCTCTCACTAATAAGCTGCTGTGGTGTATCTGCCACAGATCTGGATTATGTTTTAACACTCTTTGCCAAATTAAAACGAAGCGATCGCGGTCGTCCATCCACAGTTGGTTGAACGGTTTCTTTAAAAAAGGTGTGCTGGACTTAAAAGAGGCATTTTCTCAAGGTACTACAAATGGCAACGCAAAGTTCCCACTCTCAGTCAAATATCAAATTCCCTCGACTCTTATGGCCTTAAGAAAGGCAAATTCAAAGAGCTATTAAAAAAATGAGAAAAATGTTAAATGGCAAATTACGCTCATTGGCTCGTAACTAAATAAGCGACATTTTAAATTTGTGTCAGGGACCACTGACGCTACCAAACATACACATTGACAATAACTAGCTAACTAACGGTGAAGCTACATACACGGAAAATATTGTATTTTGAATACGAAACGGGTTACCAGGAGTGAAGTAAATAAATAGTAGTTACTGGACGTAACTGCAGTTCTACGAGTAGGTTCGTATTTTGTTTATGTATTATTAATGGTATTATTTACAGTATTATTGACGGTGTAGAGGACCTACGCCCTCTTGGTCGACTACGACTTTTCTCATCAACTATTTGAGCCAATAATTTCAGTTTTTTTTAATTTTTTTTATGTGAAACTTTTCAGCTTTTCTTGGTTTTCTATTGTAGTAAACTGAATGTTTTGGACTTAACAAAACAAGGAACTTCAAGATATCTAGTGAAGTTCTGGGAAAAATGCGATGTGCATTTTCACTTCTTTTTCCTGACAATAGATTTTTATAGTACAACAGATTTAGACAGAAAATAACAATGATATTAATGATCGATAGTTGAAACCTTAAACCACTTGGAACAAGTTAGTTTTGTCACGGATTGCTTTCCCAGATGGCAAAAACAAACACATCACAAAAAAATTATAATAATAAAAATAAAATAGGGATATGAGCATAACAAGCCAAAGTCTGACAAACAAAACTGCTCCAATATATCAAACACCGGCTGGTGCTTTCATAGCATGAATATCGTAACCAAACATCTAATTTTTCAGCCCCAACATTGTCCATCTTTTTTAGAGTACGTTTACAAAGTTATGCCGTGGTTACACATCCCGACCCCGGGACGTCCCGCTCTCGTTTCCCGTCCTGACCTTCACGCTCCGACTAGACACAAAATGCCGCGATCGATAGGACTGTTACAGCCTCACCGACAAGAGAGGGAAAAAAAACAAAACAAAAAAACAGGTCATGGTTATTTAGTTACAAGATCTGCCCCGTTTCTCGTTTTCCCGGTTCTTCACCGAGCACTTTTTCTATTATACACAATCAGCGTGGGAAATCAGGTCCGGTCCGAAGTGGGCCGGTATCGTGCTCTCCATCTGGTCGGCAGGTTTTTTTGGAAGGAAAACAGATTCGGGCGGTCGGCGAAACTTTCTCTAAACCTTTCTTACGGCCACGTTCATATTCTGTTACGTCCACCGTCCCCCGAAAAGGAAGCGCTTAGTCATCGCAAACTTTCACTCGTGTCGCTCTGTCTTTACGTTGAACGCTACAAATGTGACACGCGAAAATATAGAATTCAAACCGGCTCAATTTTAGGAGCACACTTTGTGCCCAGTCTGAAAAAGAAAGGCAAAAGTATAACAGGAGACTACAGACAAGACAGAGGTGAAAATTTAAATACCAAAAAGGTTGAATAAATCCTGTTTTATTGGTACTTTTCAAATTCCTGAGAATCCAAAATGGGAAATTCAAAACATGATTTATTTATAAATCCAGAAGCAACAATAAATAAATAAATAAAAGCTTGTTTTTTTGGTCTTCTGATTATAAGCACAAGTAAAAAAAAAGATTATTTTTTTCTGTAAATGGGTCCACGAGCCAAATTTGATTTGAATAATCAATCTATCCAAATTGTGTGACCAGGAAGTTGCCGTCTTTGTGTTGCACTTATTAATAAGCAATCAGCAAAACGCTACGGCGACGTAGAATCCTCATCATCACCTCAATCTCTAACGTTTATATAAGTGTGGTTCCTGTTTTGTTTTCTTCTTCTAATGAAGTATTTTGGAAAATGTCAAAATAAAAGTCTCCACTTATCTTCACGTTCCACTCCGGATATTAAAATGTTGATCGCGAGACACGTGAAAAGAAATCTCGAAAAAAACTTTTTTGCTAACACGGCGATATTATAGATGTTGCGAGTTATCGTGCCATAATATTTAAATGAAGGTATCACTGCTTTTATTTTGAAGCTATTTTAAGGATTTTTTTTTTTTTTTTTTTTTAATTTTCAGCTTCAATCTGGGCTTTTTCAGGGATTTTATTTTGAAAAGAATTTAGAGAAAATGATTGTTAACTATCGTTACAACCGATTAACTGTTCATGTTTAAGTTGCCGTTAACGGACGGCTAATTAGGTGGATTTAAGCGAAAGGTAATGAGAGGAAAATAATCCGCCTGATGTACGACATCTCATTTCTGATATCTACAAACAAATAAATGAACCCTCGCTCCAATCTGAAAATAAATAAATAAATAAAAGCATTGAATATGTGTGTGTGTCAGTGTGTGTGTGTGTGTGTGTGTGTGTGTGTGTGTGTGTGTGTGTGTGTGTGTGTGTGTGTGTGTGTGTGTGTGTGTGTGTAAAAACTCACCAAATGAGAGCTCTCTTTTGCCTCTTGTACTTGCTGCACCTGTGGTTCAGCTACAACTTTCGTGTCCTGGTCAGAAGTCATGAGCCGTCTGCTTCTTGGCTCCTCAGGGAGAAGTCTCTGTGTCACCAAGTAAGCTACGGGGGGGCGGAGGGGACAAAACAAAAGTCAGACTCGAGGCAAATAACCTTCGGCATGAATAGCAGTCGCGACACGTGCGAGATGAAACGAGGCCGGCGGCGGTGTCCGATAGTTACTTCTGGCAAAAATCTGGCGAGGACGAGTCGACTTTAAGGAAATAAAGTGTGAAATTAAAAGGCCCAAGAAAGTTAATGCATTTTGTTCAATGCCACATACATTTCTTCCCAAAACACAGATTCTAAAAATAAGACGTTTGATCAGATGTGATTTTATTTTATTTTTTCTTTTAAATGTAAATAATCAACTGCAGGTTCTTGTTAACACATTAAGTCAACCTACAAGCTGCGGGAAGAGCAAAGGGACAAAAAGTTTAAAAGATGAATATCCCAGCAGTAGACGGACCGGTTTAACAGACTTTAAAAACACATTAAGGAGAAGAAACAAAACAAAAAAACAGCGTCAACTACATTCGCTGATTTTAACATAAAATGCAACTCATGTCTTTCATTAGATTTTTGCTTATTTGTCAAATTTAGTACAAAAACAAAACCACCTTAAATGTAGTAACTTCTGAACAAAAAAATTAAGCACACAACGACTGATACAAGCTTAGAAGTTAAATTATAATGAGATAAATTATATATATATATATATATTTTTATATATTTTTTTTTTTTATTTAACAGTTTTCTTGTTATTCCTTTTAAGGTTCAAAGTTAAAAAATGTATTTTTAGTTCCTGGTGCCTCAAGTTCAGCCGGTTTTCTGTAAATGACGTCGCCGTGTCGGAAGACGTTGAAGCAAAGTGAAGAGAGAAACGTGGCGAGCTGCAGATTACATATCAGGCCGTCAAAGCAGTTAAAGAAATAGAAAATAAAAGGTTTAACTGCAATATTTGCACAGAAAATTCTTTATCAATCCTGGTTTTTACACATTATATCAGTCAAAACAATCCCTAAACGTTTGTTTAGTAAGAAGCAAAATGAAATGTATAATAATAATAATAGCCCCTGGTAGGGAAAAAAAACACAAACAAATGTCAATTTATTGACTAATTGATGAATCAAAATGATATGAAGAAACCTGCAGCCAGAGATTTTGACGATTAAGGAACTAATTAAATTGACTTTCCCGTCAGCCAGTTAATGAATCGTTCAACAGCGATCTGCGCTTCCCCCCTACGAGCCGTCCCATTGGTCAATCGCTGCCTTCACCTCTGACCTCAACACTTACGGGGGGGTGGGGGGGGGGAACGACACACACACACAAACAACCAGCAGGGAGTCCTAAAAATAAAAACACACCTTCTTTTTCTGTTGGTGTTTGTAAAGCGGCGATAATCCGCCTCAACAATCAGGCGCCTGTCTCTCACACGGACCCTCGTTGTGTTTGCATACAAAGCAGAAACAGAATGGCACGGCTGTAAAGCTGGTGACCTTTGATCCACACACACACACACACACACACACACACACACACACACACACACACACACACACACACACAGCGTGTGTTTGCATGTGTGTGTGTGTGTGTGTCATGCCACCGTGATGAATGGTGCTAAACAACAAGTCCCCATCAATTCCAGTCCGTTATCAAAACAGCTGTTGTGTGATCAACTTGTTTTCTTTTCCTGGACGGTAGACGACCGGTTTGAAACTCGAGTGGAGTAAATCTGTGGCGGCAGACAGGAACCTTTCTTTAAAAAATAAACTCATCTAAACTTGGCCAAACTCTTCCTGTTCTGCTGGGAAACTATTTTGTGCAACCAGAGTAGGAAATATTTGTATTTATTATTATTTTATTTTTTTAAACAGTAATCACCACCTTGTGCCAACAGGAGTAAATACAATTTATTTGTTTTTTAAAGTGTGCAATCATATGTGTGTGTACAGAAAACCATCTGAATTCTAACTATTTATGCTTTTTATTTACCTTGACAGATCAATTCAAAGCCTTGTCAGTTCTGAAAGCAACAACCTGCCAGTGGGGTATGAAAGTCACGTTTACTTTTAAGATAACATCATTTATCGGTGAGAAACTGTAAAAAAAAAAAAAAAACATTATCGACAGATTTTAAGATTTCCGACCGTCCTTGAACTAGTCGTGTGCACCCAGGTAGTAATATTTCCTCAAAAATCACTTTATACTACACGTCTCTAAAATAAATAATAATAAATGAAGCGGATCTAGATTCTGTAAAATACCAAAAACTCTCAGCGACACGTGGAAAACCTCGAACGACTCAGCAGTCACATGACTAAAAGAAATGTTTTAATTCAGAAAGTTTGTAACTGGACTCCAGGGTGGAGTTGGGAGGAGGAAGGATGGAGAGCTCAAAGAAAGGTTTGAAGAGGTTGTAAAAGCTGTAAATAGTTCAATATGTACATCAGGCGAAGCCCCCCCGCCCCCCACATTGGTAACACTTGTGGGCAACAGATTCCCTCTTTTTTTGTGTGTGTAAAACAAGTTATCAAAGAAACTCAACATTTTTTCTTCTCTAACTATTTATGACCCGATAAGCTATTGATTGTGTCGTTTCCATGGAGATACAGGACTTAAAGCTGCAGTTAAAACGAGGGTAAAAAAAAAACAAAAAAACAGGTGGATTTTCTTTGATCAATAATTTTTTTTTTTTAAAAACACCAACATTTTGAGATCAACGACTTCAAACCAGAAAACACATTACGAGCCCGCAGCGTAGTAATTTCAGACCGTCTGAATCAGCACCTTTCGCAAACACACAATTTGCCTTCGAACTCGATGCTAAAATATTTTGAGAAAATAACTAACTGTGAGCGAGACTTCATATTTATTTATTACGGGGGGAGAAGAGGGGGAGGGTGGATGGGAGGGGGCGTAAATCACAAGATTTACTGACAAAAGAGTCTGGGAGTGAAGTTTGACCTGATAGTAGCTCCAGACAAAAAATAAATATAATATATATATATATATATATATATTTATTTATTTATTTATATACACATTCATGATGTCAATCCTCGCGGTCGAGACGAGGTCAGAAACCAAAACACAAGCTCCTCCTCTTCCTCTTCCTATTTCAACCCTGCTTCATCATCAAGAGGTGATTTACAACCAAAATGTTGTTGCTCCAAAATTAAGGCCGAGCTTCAACACCCCCCCCTACACACACACACACACACACACACACACACACACACACACACACACACACACACACACACACACACACACACACACACACACACACACTGGTGAAAAAGAAAAAAAAAGAGAAAAGAAATGCACCAGTGGGGCCAAACCCTGTTTATTTTTAGTCTCGGTTGGTTTTACCCGCTGGTTAGGAGGATGGTCACTGACATCTGTTTAGGTGTACATATATGTATATATATTTGTTTCCTAGCTTTATATATGTCTATTTATATTTTATAATATCTATTCATGTCTGTTTGTCTTTGTTTTTTTAGCACGCTGAGAGAGAAGCTACAACTGGAGTCCAATTCCTTGCACGTGTAAACATACCTGGCCAATAAATCTGATTCTGAATAGATAAATGGTCTTTTATTTTTTATTGGGTAGCGGCATGTCCATATATTAGTCTATTAAAAGGGAAAAAAACTAAAGCTTATTCCAAAGATGATTTTGTTTTCTTTCTCCAATCTTAGTTGTTTCCTGAAAGGATTTTATGAAATGAAATAATAAACTGAAAAAAGGGGGAGACTAAAAAAATAATAATAATAATAACTCGCCACTTATTTTCTTTATCCCAATTAGCATTTTACATTTTCTTCATTTCAATAAACGTACTTAATTTTTTTGTTAAACTTCAAATTATTTTGTTTTTGGTTTACTCCAATTGTTGTTTATCTGCGACCCCAAAACACTCGTTGTTGTTTGTTTGTTTGGGATCAACTTCACCAGTCAAAAAAAAAAAAAAAACATGTCAACTTCCACTTTTCCAGTGGCGTGTTTTATTTTATAGTCGCTGACATACATTTCATTAAACTTATTTAATTATTTTTTTAACTTTTAATTTGGAATAGGCTCAAACCCAGTTGTTTATCTCCACCTCTGTTGTTGTTGTTTAGATAGATAGATGTGTTTACTGATCCCACAAAGGGAAATATTTTAGTTACAGCAGCATGGAAGATACAGCAATAAATATTACAGAATAAAATTAGAGATAATAAAAGTATAAATATAACAAATGTAAACAAATTAAAATGTTTGTTTGTTTGGGATCAACTTTAACAGTTTTTTTTATAGTAGCTGACACATTTCATGAAACTTAATTTTTATTTTTTTAAATTATTTTGTTTTGGTTAACTTGTAATTTTGAGAAGGCTCGAACCCAGTTGTTGTTGTTGTTGTTTATCTTGGTCCCAAAAAAAACAACCTTGCTATTGTTTGTTTATTTGTTTGTGATCAACTTTACCAGTCAAATAAAACCAAGTGTGAACTTCCACTTCTCCAGACGTAATGTCGGCGTGTTGTTGTGTTGTTGTTGTTGTTTTGTTATCGTGGCTGACAACAGCCGGAGAGAGAAGCTCGGCCAGCCCGTGACTCGGACGCTCCTCCCCGGCAGCGAGCGACGGGGAGGAGCGAAGTACAAAAGGCAGGAATTAAAACGAGGCACGAAAACAAGAAGCAATTAACAGCGCTTTGTTGTTGTTTTTGTTTTTTTTAAAGTTGAGTCGGGCTTTTAAAAAAAAAAAAAAAGAAAGAAAGAAAGAAAGAAAGAAGGGGAAAAAAAAATAAAAATTTAAAATTAAAATAAATAAAAGTAGCAGCCATGTCTAGTTTTCAGCTCCAGTGAAAGATGGCGACCTCCGGCGTGATTTCGCGGATCCCCCTCCCCTCCTCCTCCACCTCCTCCTCCACCTCCACCTCCTCCTCCACCCCCTCCCCATCGGTTTGAATCGAGCTAATATTTTAGCCTAGCCAAGCGAGCTAACTCTCCCAGAGAGCAGCTGGTGTGTGTGTGTGTGACAGCCGACTGTTATTTGTGTTGTTGTTGTTGTTGTTGTTGTTGTTCCGAGGCGTCCGCTTTGACCGACAATAAGCAGTTTGAGTGACTCACCTGTCACGGCGGTGCAAACAGTGTGCTGGCGGCGGCGGGCGGCGTCGGTCTGCGGCGGCGGCGGCCGGCCTGAGGCCTTCAGGCGGCGTCCAGGCTAAATGCGCAGGGTGTTAGCTCGCAGGCTAACGACCAACCCGCTCAAGAAAAAACAAACCTCGCCGCAAATAAGTCTTTAAAGATGTCGAAGGGGGGGAAAAAAAAAGAAGAGCGAAGCCGCAGCCGGTTTCAAAAAACAAACCAAAACCGACGCCCCCCCCCCCGGTCAAAACAAAAAACAACAAAAAAAAGAAAAACACAGAAACGGGCTCCGACACCGCAAGCTAGTTAGCAAGTGAGCTAGGTGGCTACGAGCTAGCTAGCCGATCAACTTTGTTCAGACTGGAAGAAAGAAACGAAAATATCGGAGTTCAAACTCCTCCCGGTCAGCGAAGCAGCTTCTGCGGGGAAGGTGTCGGCGGGTGGTGGTGGTGGTGGTGGTGGGGAGGGGGGTTAGTCCAAAACCGCCAACCGAGAGAAAACACACCGAAACCGGGGGAACGGACCGCTAGCTCGATGGAACACCGTCTGAGGAGCTTCGGACGCGGCGGCGCTTCTCCTCCGTGTGCGAGCACAAAGATCGTCTATGAACTCAAAGCGGGATGATGAGTCACTCTGGCAGGAAAAAAAAAAAGAAGAAGGTGAAGTCAGGTTTCCCCGCCCTCCCCCTCCCCCCACCTTTTCTTTTATTTTTTTATTTTTTTATATATTTTTTTACGGTCCCTGTTTCTAGGTTTGAATTTTTTTTTAAAGTGCATTTGTGGAGCTCGTGGGTGCCACATATACATGTTACATATATTTGAATCAGTGTGTATTTGTAAATACATTTCTGAATCTTTCTGTGCGCTTTTCTTTTTTTCCATCCCAAGTTGTATTTATTTATTTTTGGAGTATATAATTTCTGTGTGTATTTATTCATTGGTCTTACTTTTCTAAAAAAAATATATTTTTATCTATCTCATTTATTGTATGCGTATTTGTAAATTTTTTTCTTATCGTGTGCACCTTTTATTTTATTTCCTAACTGTGTTTCTATGCTGCTGTGACAAAATAATTTCCACACTGGGATTAATAAATTCTATCTAAAGCAAAATCAACGGGTTTATAGACCCAAAAAAATGTCACACACTTCATAACAATGTGTTTTATTGTTTATTTTTCCATCTGTAGTCCTTGGACAAGACAGAAGAAAGAAATAATATAATATTCAAATGACAAAGTTCCTTATCAATGTCATTTATAAGCATGCAAAACCCCAAAATAATATTAATGGAAAAAAAAAACATTGTTAGCTACCATTAAAGACATGCAAAGACAGTGTCTCATAACAAAATAATTTAAAAAAATTATAAAAATAATGATAATAAAAATAGAGATGCATGATTTCTTGAAAAAATACAAATAAACTAAGTTTTCATGTAAAAATGCCACAAAATCGTACAGTTCAGCTTCTCAAAATGTGACCCGAAGCATTTAACAGCTTAAAAAGCCAATTATTTCTCTCAGGAGTTGGTTAAGACCCCAAAAGAAGAAGCTAAAATAGACTTACATTAGTTTGGTGTCCAGAAACACATCTCAAAATGATCGATAATGTTCAATACTAACTGCTTCATTTGTAAATAAAGTGACAAAAAAAAGATAGATATTGTGAAAACCTATCGTTGCTGTAGACCTTTAATGTTCACAAAAATGTTTGTTTTTATTTTATCGTAGTTATTTTTTACATTAAAAAAAATAAAATAAACGGATTCAACTGCGTTTAAGCTTTTCAAAAAGGCTGAATTCTTTATGGGAAAGTACAATCTTTGAGCAGCTGCGGAAGTAAACATGAGCCGCTGTCTGGGTGGCGGAGTGACACCTCGTCTCTTTTCCCTCTCTCTGGTGCAGCACTGAACCCGGAGCTGTCACACAGCGCTCGAGCCTCCGCCCCTCGTCCCCCCCCTCCTCCTCCTTCCACCGCCCCCCCCCCCCCGCTCTCGCAGTGGGCCGTCCTGATTGGTCCAGACTGGCTGTGCGCGCACGCGGATCCACTCGTGATCAGGGGGGAGTGGGTGTGTCCTGGAGACAGGGGCGGCCGCTGATTGGCTGCGTGGTGATCGGCGCCGATCACAACAAATATCTTTCTTGGTTTTTTTTGGTCTTTATTGCAGGAAATGTACAACAGACGTTAAAGTGTCATTACAACAGTAAACAAATATACACTGAAAATAACATACAAAAATACTAAACTATTATTATTATTATAATCTGGGACAACAATGTCTTCAAAAATAAATTGTCAGAATATATATTTTGTAAATTAACAAAATCAAACACTGAACGATATATAATCCAGATTTAAATTATTATTATCATCATTATTATAATGATTTGTGTTGTGTCCTTTCCAAAGTGGCATTTTTCTAATATCTAATGTTGTATTTCAAATAAAGAAACGTTACATTTGTTCACCTCCTGTAATGTCTTCCCACCATGTAAGATAAAACTGAAATATTTTCAGCCACATTGTCCTCATATTAAAACATATTTATGTTACATCTTTATGTTCAGCATTAAAAATTATTCTGTGGTTGAAATTCACATTTAGATCGTTTAAACAGCTACGCATTAGCAGCCCACCCGTGGGCCATCAGTACTTTAACGGCACCAAACTTCCGTCGACAAAGTTAAAAGTATAAACCATTTTTAAATCCAATAACCACAGCAGGTACTGTAAACAGCTTTGTCTGTTTACAAACAATTAGTTTTGACAACACATCAACAAAAACCTTAATCTCCACAGATTGTCCCATAAAAACATGAGCTATCATGCATAAAGCCTTCTCTGCCGTCATCTCCTCCACACTGATCTATGTCTGACACCATTTGATTGACACCTCACTGAGCCAATAGGACCTTCTAATTCCTGTCTTTGGCCTACAGAAGCCAACTGGAGTGCGAGTGGAACAAAAGTGCCCGCCTCTCTTCTGTTGTTTACAAGTGCAGCCAATTGGCAATGATTGACACTTCGTATAGCCAATGAGATTCTGAACACGGCGATCTGCCGCTTCTGGGGGCAGTTCTTCAGGGCTTGTAGGCAGAAGTGCGTTTGGATAGCAGATTTTTTTTTTTTTTTTTTAAAGAGGTTTACAAAAACAATTCAGACGAGAATAAATTTAAAAAAAATCTACTTTACTGAGTTCAAACTTTCTATAACCTTTATGTAAAACCACCAGAAAGCAAGACGTCAGGTTAACCGCTGCATACGCAAGAATTAAACCACACCGGCAGTCTCTGTAATACTGTTTTATTATTTTTTCACATTTTTATTGACAGAAGTCAAGTATCCAAGGCATCTGTAAACAGTGTGTCCACAAATCTACATGTTGCCTCTCATCAGTGCGGCCTTTCAGTCAGTCAATAACACTGTTGTTTTGAAATAAATAAAATACTTGAAAAAAAAGAAAAAAGAAAGAATAGAAGGTAAACTGCTAACCTACATCCGCCTGACGGAGCTCGTACAGATCCAGTTTCAGTCTTTGTCTGTAGTCACAGTCTGGAAATGATGTCACATCAGAACACGAAACAACACATGGAGGTAAACGACTCCTTCTGTCCACGAGAGGAGGCGAAGACAAGGGAACAGAGGAGGAAGTGAAGCGGTGAAGCGGTGAAGCCGGTGTCGACCGGAGGACGAAATACTGACACCACCTGCAGGACTGACTTTTTTTTCCTTTTTTTTCTCGTATCTAATTTTGGCTGAAATACTTTTAAAATCTTTCGGACATTTAAATCTGTTAACAAACATGAACTTTTGTCAGCTTTATGTGACACATCATTCGCTAATTAGAAAATAAACCTCAAAATCAGTGTTTGATTGACAGGCCTGTGGTGCAGTCAGGTTACAGCTATCGGTGGGCGGTGACGTAGTATCGCCAAGGGGACGGGGGACGGGGTTCCCAATCAGACGGGGTCAGATCCCCCGTTCGCTCCTCCCTCCTATCGCGCCCAAATACGGTCACACCGCAAAGCCGCTATTTAAGGGATAATAACAGGATTCGCTGACGACGACAACAACAAAAAACAACAACAACAACAACAACAACAACTTTACAGCGACATAAAACTCACAGAAATCATCGAAGGTTTTACAGGAATATAACAAGACGGGTCGGTGTCAACGTCTCATCCCCTCGGCGTCGTTTCGTGACGTGAAAGTTGCGACACCAGCTGCTGAACGCGCACACACACACACACACACACACACACACACACACACACACACACACACACACACACACACACACACCAAAAGAGCAGTTTAAATGTGAAACGTAGGCACGGACAAACGGGTGGATGAAGTTTTTGTTTTTTTGTTGTTCTCGCGCGGTACACGAAGAATGGGATGTTGTGTTCTGTGGTTCTACTTTATTCTACTGTCTCTACTGTGTGGAGGACTGAAACCATGCGTTTGAGTTTTCTTCTTCGCTGCTTTTTTTTTTTTGTGTGTGTGTGTGTGTGTGTTTTTTTTTTGCCGGGAGCAGCATGATCACCGACGGCATTTTTTTTGTTGTTGTTGTTCTTTCTCTCACAGTTCCTTTGTGCCCTCGGAGGTTTTGTTCTCCGGGGTCGTTAAGTCACTCCAGATACCACAAAAAAACAAAAACAAACAACAAACATCTTGAGAGCTCGAATCCGCGTCTGTGAACGTTCAACAGCGATATTTTTTTTTTTTTTTTTTTTTTTTTGGCGCGGGGGTAGGGGGGGGGGTTGCTGGAGGCTCGAACATCAGCTCCAGTTTGCGTCTCGCATGTTAAAATCAATTCATACATTTTCCACGTTTCAAACAGATGTTCACATAAAAAAAAATTAAAAAAAAGCTGAAATTGAATGAAATAAATGTGAAGATTTGTTGCTTCCTCCTTGACAGCAAACGTAATTTCCAATCTCTAATTTGATGATAAAAGTAATGATTAGTTTGAAGAAAAGTAATCATCAGTCCGGAAGTCTGAAATGTAAAAACATTGAAACACAATGAGACTCAAACGTCACCGTGTCATTTCTTTTCCTGATAAACAGTTTTGGATGATAAAAATAACAAATATCCGGCCTTTTTTTGTTGTTGTTGTTGATGCCTTCATGTCCCTACATGTTGTGCCTCATCTGAACAGCAGGGGGCCTCAGAGGACAGCGGCTGAAAAAACACGAGCTCGGGACGACCCATCCTGTGAGGTGTGTGTGCACGTGCAGCGCGACGGTCCCAAACAGTCTTCCATTCGGTGTACCGGAGAGATCAGTGACGTCAGTGATTCACGCTTTTTCTTTCTTTAGGAAATAAGCGCTCATACTGCGTTAGGGTTTTTTTTTAGTTTTTTTTTTTTTTAAAGATGCATATTTATGTTCCTCAGAAATACCTCGGACAATAACTCAGCTAGTTTTTCCTCGAGTAAACGAAAGGTTTACACACTGGAAGCAAATTATCAACTGTCAAATATTTTACTTCAAAAAAAATTTGAATTCATGAAGTTTAAAATTCACTTCAATGATGGTGGCGGAATTTCTGTTTTTACGATTCAAAAAGTGCTTTAAATTATGAATATTCAGCAAAAATTTGACGTCAGAAACTCAATAAACTGGTCGAATTCAATCCATCAGACCTTCCTGTCACTTCTGGAGGTCATGTGATCCAAAACATTATTTTTAGATGAGTTTTAGAATTTTCTTTTTTAAGGAGAAAAATCCCAATCACTTAAAAACACTTTTATTTATTTATTTATTTTTTAATTTTACGAAGAAAAATTTAAACTACTTGATTTCAAATAGATAAAATGTTCAAAGTAAAATATTTCAGTTTAAACATTAAGAACTCCGTAGCGGTTAAGTTGTTGCGTACAGAGTAAAATTTTATTCTTTACAGCATTTATTGGCTTCCATAGATCCGCTAAACCCAAAACATTCACTATTTTAACAGCTAACTAACTTCACAACAAGCTTTAAATGTGGCTGAGTCGTTACTACTGAAAAATAGAATTATTTTTCCGCCCGACTGCCTCGTCTAATTAAACGATTAGAGGATTTACATGTTTTGTGTCCGATGTGACCTTTTCTCCATTGGCTTCAAAAAGTTTGTTTGTTTGTTTGTTGTTGAGTCCCAAAAGTGTCGATTTCTTAAAACAAGTGACGAAATCCACCAGAGATCATTTCAACACGTCGACTTCGTTCTTCTTTTGTCTTTTTTTTTTAGTTATTATTATTTTAGAGAAAAATTTTACCGATTGGGCTTCTAAGGTGTATTTGGTGGTTTGACCTTCATTCATAGATCCAGTTTGCTCCGTTGTCATATGTTTACATTTCTACAGGTAATTCTGCAGATGAAGATCATGTGACGTGACCAAAAGCCCCACAACGGCTACTAAACGGCGCCGTTTTGTCGACTTCTATTTTCAAGGTCACAGAGCGACCTTTGAGTGTTCAGAGAAAATAGAACATTTCAATCAACTCTAAATTCGTGTGCAAACGCGATCTGCTGGAGATCATTTGATATGGCTGAAAGCTACGTTGATCTCTTCCCTGCCAGATTTTTGCTTTTGTTTTGAGAAAATACAACTTTTTAGAAGCCAAAAAGGGACAAAATTTGATTCTTTTTTGTTTTCAAGGTCACACCTGGTAATTTAAAGGACTGCAGCAAAAACGATTCCTCACAAGAACTAAATCAGCTAAACTGTCAAAAATGATGCATCTGCGGTTGATTTGGGCTAAAAACTATCAGTCGGCTGAATTGAATCAATATTTTTGAAACCGATTGAATGTTTGAGGCGTTCATTCGGTAAAAAGCGTGAAACATTTACGAACTTCAGCTTCCTGCGTGAGGATTCACCGCTTTCCTCTTTTATTTTTTAATAAAATCTTCTTGGAGTTTTGGGTCGAACGAAACACAAAAGAAATTGTGACGGTGCTTTTTTTTTTTTTTTGACTTTTTCTTTTTTTCGATTGAGCAGCTCGTTGATTCGTTTCGCAAAAGAATAATCAGTAGATTTATAGATAAACGTAAAACAATCATTAGCTTCGGTCCGACGACGATCAGACGGGTTTTTTTTTCCGTGCTTTTCCAGTGATGCTGATAAATTTCCGAAATGTTGCCGTCTTTTTTTTTTTTTAATTTTCCTTCTTCCTTCTTTTCTTTCAAACTTTCCACTATTTAACTTGCGTGAATGCAAACTGCTGGAAACCTGCGTGTCACTTTTTGTTTTAGGTCACGGAATCATCCGGACGACGGATTTAACAGTTAAACAACATGATGCGGGACGAGAAACTTTTCCAAGAGACGCCGCTTTCAGCCGATGACCTCGCTACGACCTCTACACCCGATCGGTCGACCACTCGTCTCCCCGTGTTCTTCCAGTTGTACCGAGGATCCGGCCGGTGACTCGTCCTGGTCGGGAACGTGGTCCAAAAGGAAAAAGAAAAAAGAAAAGCCAATCCACGTTCCTTCCAGCTTTAAGCCTCTTATCGGCTCAGATGTATGGATGCATTGTATGGAGCTGGCAAAAGCCAAACAATCCGACTTCCAGCGGGTAATACTACACGTCATTGTGTCGGGGGGGGGGGGACAAAAGGCCTTGCATCGGACAGGAATGCATTCTGTGCGTGCCAAGCTGCTTAACCCACTGACCTGTTGTCCAGTTGGGTTCTTTTCAAGAGTTTTTAACCCTTAAAAAAACAACAAAAAACAACAACGACCAAAAAGAACAGAAAAATGGACGCTAAACATCGTCAGATTCTGTAGCACCAACCATCGGTTCCAGTTCTTTAACACTTCAGATGCAGTGTGTCACATTTCTGTAGTTTTTTTGTTTTGTTTGCTTTGTTTTGTTCCGTCGGATATGCAGGGAACAAAAAACAAACCCAAAAAACACTCGCGTGATAAGTGAAGGAATAAAAAGTGGGGGGGGGGGAAGCGGGGGGGGGGGGGGGCTGAGGTATCTGTTCAGGTGACTCTAACTGTCTGTCTGTCTGTCTGAGGGACATCGTGTGTGTGTGTGTGTGTGTGTGTGTGTGTGTGTGTGTGTGTGTGTGTGTGTGTGTGTGTGTGTGTGTGTGTGTGTGTGTGTGTGTGTGTGTGTGTGTGTTGAGCTGTACATGTGAGGACCGTGGTGACAGAAGGCACATGTTGCCGAGGTCGGGGGTGGGGGGGCATAGGTGTTTGTGGGGGTGGGAGGGGTTTATGAGGGATGGACTCTCTGCCATCCAAAGAGGTGGGGGAGGAGTGTGTGGGGGGGGAAGGGAGGGAGGGGGGGGGGCGAAAGCCTTTGTCTGCTCGCCACGGCGGCTGCCGGATCACAAAAGCAAACATGCAGCCGCTTTCAACGTTTTTCACCAACCAAGCAGTTTTTGTTTTTTTTGTGTCGGGGGAGGGGGGAGGTGGGTGGGTGGGTGGGAAGGCCGGGGGGTGGAGGGGGGTGGGCAGGTCAGTCCCAACTTTTCATTGTTCGAGCGAGGTCGGAAATAAATCGGCACCTCCGGTTGGGATGTCCGGTGGTGCAGGCAAAACTGAAAAAGCCCCCCCAGAGTTTTGAGATGAGATCAGCTGACTGGATTTCAGAATAAAAGTCAGCGGCTGGAAACCTGCCTCATCATCGCCCCTCCCCCCTCCCCCTTCCCTCTCCCTCCTCCCCCCTTCTGAGACTCAGACTCGGACTGAAACCTGTTCCAGCGACCGGGCCGGCGCGGGGGCCGGGTCGGGTGCCGCCCCGGGTGAAGGCGCCGCCGCCGGAGGGGGAGGCGCTATTGCTTTGAGCTCGTTGCCGGGGCAACTCTGGGTGCTGACGCCGCGGTTGAGGACGCCGGCGCGCGGCGGCGCGTTGGCGTTCGTCAGGGCGCTGGGGTCGGTCCGCGGGATGTTGACGGGGCAGGAGCGGGTGCGGGCGTGGCCCTTGTGGCCGCCCGGGTGGCACACCAGGCTGCCCACCGTGTCCACGGGCGACAGGTGGCGCTTGACCCAGCGCTCCACCCGCTCCTCCTTGTACTTGATGGAGTACCAGGTGAGGAAGATGAAGAGGAAGCCGAAGAACTTGAGGCTGGCGGCGAGGCCGAAGTAGACGAAGCGCAGCGAGGTGACGTCGTACTCCCAACACGAGCCGTGGACGCCGCAGTCCTGCTGCCACAGCATGCAGGTGGTGTCGATGACGGCGCCGAAGTAAATGGGCGTCGGGATGTAGGCTGGAGGGGAGAGAGGAAGAACCACGACAACAAAAAACAAATAAACAGGAAGCGAGAAGATGTGAGAGGAGAAGAGGAGGAGACCAAGTGGAAATAAAAAAGGGTACAAAGTCAGTTCTGGACGTCAGTGTTCAGCTTCTACAAGTTCAATTTGAGTTATTACAATTTTAAAAATGTACCATCATCGTCTAATTCTGTAAAATATTTTCGCCGGTCATTTTATAACCTTTGAGAGGTTTAAACTTTATATTTTGTAGCATTTATTATTATTATATTATTTCATTATTATATTTGTTTTTAATAGTCATTTTATACGATCACTTGTGAATTCACTTGTTGTTATTGTTTTAATTGTTAATTAATTATCATAAGGAAAGTTAATAAAGAGCCAAAAGATGGTGAAAACAGTGACGAGGGACCAAAATCGAGAAGATCGAAAAAAGAAATTAAAAAGAAAAGAAAACCTGGAAATTTGAGGCGATAAAAACGTAATATGAGTGAAATTATATGTCCGTGTAGAAATCTTAAAAATCAGTTGGATCCGGTCGAGAAATAAATAAACTCTTCTGAGTTTTCAACAGTTTGAAATAAAGTAGTTTTGTTAAAAAAAAATTTTAAAAAAAATCATTATTTGAGTTCAGATGTCAAATACGAATATTTAATATCCTTTTTAGGTCAAAATAATGACGCGGTTGTTTTGGTTTTTTTTTTTTACTCACCGAGAGTCCTGAGGAGAACAAACTGCATTCCCAAAGCAAACGGCCTCTCCTGCTCTGCTACAGACCTGCAAACACACAAAAACCCACCGAGGAAGATGATGAGAGCCGAAGGAAGCAACTCTCTGGTGGGTTTTAGCTACGAAGACTCGGCCAGACGAACGGGAATTATCCTCAAAATAATTACACGTTCCTCGAGTTAACAAAACGGCTTACAACGCTCACAACGGGCTAACGAAGCTTTGTAAAGACTTCCTGATAAGCAACCGATGGAATCGATCGTATCTGGAGTGGAACCGGCTCGTCGTCGCACCTGAGGGTGACGATGATGGCGGAGGGCTGGGCGCAGGCGGTGATGAGCGTGACGATGAAGAGGAAGATGAGGAAGGGGATGAGGGTGCTGCAGGTGCGGTTGCACTTCCCCGACACGGCGTAGCCGTTCTCGTTCAGGTAGGTCTTGACGATGACGAGCTGCAGCTGGTTGCCGCCTTGACCGCCGGACGACGGCGTGATCACCTGCCGGCTCTGGACGCAGGCGCAGTCGGAGTAGTTACGAACCTGAAAGGATGGACGGGGGATGGGGGTGGGGGTGGGGGGGGAGTGGGGTGGTTAGTGTTGAGCTTCTACATGTTACATTTTTGTTGAATTAAGTTGTAATTGTTTTTTACAGTGTACCAGTATAATCATCTGTCGAGATTCAAACTTACATTTTTAGCATTTTGATTGTTTTTTTTTTCTAAGTTTGGTTATTTTTTTTTTTAACTTTTTAAGACTTTTGGCACCGACATGCTGCATTTATGTGCCCCCCCCCCCCCCCCCCCCCCCCCAGCCCCGTCTCTTACCCCGGTGCTGTCGTTGGACACGCTGTTGCAGCCGGCCAGGCAGGGGTTAAAGTACGTGATGCCGTCGGAGCCGCAGACCGGAGCGTACTCGTGGATTTTACAGCCGCAGTTCACGTTACAGCCTCCGGTCAGATTCCTCTGGGTCATAGTGAGCGTCGGTCTGCCAGAGAACACAGAGAGGCACACCAGTCACATTAAAGCGTTAAAGCGGGTTGTTTTTTTTACTAGACCTTTATGTTTTCATGGCAGGACACCGAGGTCGTGCAACACGTGCTCGCCGTGCACACCGTCGAGTCGAGAAGAAATCCTAAACCGAAAGCACTTCTTCCCGCAGAAAGATACGAGAGAGAGCTGCAGCCGTCTGAGTGCTGCTGATGTTATTAGCTGAAGTTATTGTGTAGACGGAGAGTTGAGACTTCAGTTTCAGGTAAGAGATCCTCTCCATTATATCGTCAGACAATTATATTAAGAATCTGAAACTGTCCGAGGAAAAAGTGGACGTATATTAAAGGGAGCAAAAGTATCACACTGCAGCCCATCGTGTCGGACGTCAGGATATATAGATATATACATAGATATATATAAACAAATAGAAAACAAACAAAAAAGAGGACATTGTGATTGGCTGTTGGATGATCACCAAAAATCTGGAGACCACGAACGTCACATTTCGTATCGATTCAGTGATGTTAAAAGGATAAAACAAGAAAACAGGAAAGTTGGCAGGAAAATGTGAGGAGGAAATAAAGGATGGACCATAAAAGGAGGAAAAAAGAGGAGAAGCCATGGAGGAAGACGGGAAGGACAGCTGATGAAGAGAGACGGAGGAGGTGGAAACAAGATGGAGAGGGAAAGAAAAGGATATAAAGGAGAACGTTAAGAGGACTCGACTGGAGGCAGAACAAGAGGAGAGAAAGAGATAACGAGACAAAGAGGACAGAAGGATGAGAAATGAGAAAAAGGACAGATCTAAAGATGAAGAGGGGAGGGGAAGGAGGTGAGGGAGAGGAGGGAGGGGGAGGGAGGGGAGAGACAGACTGATGGAGGGAGATAAAAAAGAAAAAAGAAAAAAAGACAGGAGAAATAAAGGGGAGCGGAGTCAGCCAAAAGATCCTCCCGTCCAAGCTGTCCTTGGACATTTTCCATCGTTGCCATGTAATCACTCTCAGGGACGCCGTGTCCAAAAAGGAAAAACGCCTCCGTTTTTTTGTTTTTTTTGTTACTGCCTCGTTTATCTGTTATCCCGCGTCCGATCTGAACACTCAGCTTCCTTCCCTGACATCGGACCGCAGATGGGGTGATAAAAAAAAATAAAGAAAAAAACTCGTCATGGCCCGAGAAATGATTCAACACGGGGGGGGGGGGCTTTTGTCAAAGACAAACTCCGACGAACCAGACGGACAAAAGACAAATGTCCCGAGGTGGCGCTTCTACATCTACCTGTTTATCATTTACTGTGTGTTTGTGCTTTGTTTGCCCCCTACCCCCCCCCCCCCCCCCCCCGCCTCACATCGCTGGTGGGAGGTGACACTGACCCGGTGGTGTAGGGGATGTTGATCCCTCCGAGGTTGATGCTCTCGCAGCCCACGATGAACAGCGTGGAGAAGCAGAGCAGCGACACGCCGCTGCAGATCATCGCCAGCTTGGCCGACTCGCGAGCTCCCAGCTTCAGCTTCTTGATGATGTAGCCGCCCAGGACGATGCCCACGCCGGCGCTGGGCACGATGATCACGCCTGGAGGGAGGAGAGACGGTTAGACGTGTTGGGGAACCCCGACAAAACCCGCTTCAGCAAACCCCCATGTGGTTTTTTAAGGAAAACGGTCTCAGTCTTTATCAATAGCGAAGCAGGAACAGGAAACACTGTTTTTGGGATGCTTCGAACTGTTGGAATAAATTACAGGAAGTGGGCGCACGCTTTCGTCTCTTACGTAGACTGCATATAAAAGTGGACAAAGTCTTAGCTTCGAAGTGATTTAGGAAACTTGTAATAACGACAGGCCAGAAACTCGTACTTTAGGAGGTGTGGTTGACCCCGCTGCTCGGCGTAAACATCGACGGTATATAAAAAGTGTTCGTAGCTTCCAGCTCTGAAAAATTATGTGGGAAGTGTCCTTAAGCTGCAATACAACCGAGTGCCACTAGAGGTCGGCTCCAAAAAAGCCTCCATAGACTCCCATTCAACTTCCCTCATGAAATAAAAAGTCAATAAAAAAAAAATTCCACCAGTTATTTCCCTTTTTATTGTTTTTTTGGTGGTCCATCGTCTGTTTGATTGACGGGCCTATGACCCAACCGGGTTTCCACTAATTGGTTGTCCAAATATGGCCACTTCCTGCTCCATACCGCTCCGAACTAACAAGGTGGTGACGGCCAAAACACAAACACAAACACAAACCGGTAGGCGACGGCACTGAACGTTCAAAAAGGTTCAGAGTTTTTGTCGCGAGTGAATGAAGCGAAGCACAAAAATGAAGCCGGAGGAGGCAAATGCGGAAACATTAAAATTTTGCGGACAATTTTTTTTAAAGGAACAGGAACAAAAACAGTCTCGAAACTTTTACGATTGCACCTCATACGTAAAACCAGACATCTCAGGTGAAACAAACCAAAACTAATCATAGCTTAGACACCGATTTGACAAATTGAGTTAGCTGGACCTTTAATAATGCTTCAGCTGCAGGGGAAATAAAAATACAGATGTTTTTCTTATCTTCTGGAAGACGAAGCGAAGTTGTCTGCTACTCCTCCAAAGTCATAACTCACTTTCAAGCTCTGCTGTTACAAAACTGAATCAGGCGGTGAATTGGATAACTGTGTCTTGGCAGTCCTCTCTATTTTAATTTTTTTTTCCCAATGACAACAACAATTCCTAAAGAAAAAAAATGCCGGAATCGTAACAACAGCCGCCTCCGGGTTCGGCCTCGCATTACCATGACAGCAAAAACATTTTGAGTGTGGGAGGCCTCGAAGGGAGCGGAGCCTCTTAACCTCCCGGCAGATACAGCGCCTCTTCAGTAGGTGTTAAGATAACGTCGTGTCTCGTCCTGTGCAGCTTTCTGCCTTCCTGGTTCGAGGTTTTCACAGGGCGCACGTCTTAGACCCTTGACATTTACAATAAAAACATTGATTTTAAAAATCGGGACTAAATATATATTAAACGATATAAAACACCGTCGTAAAAAAAAAAAAAGGCTTTAAAATTTGGTTCAGTGTCAGTGACACTGTATTTCTGAAAAGCGGAGATACAGATCACACTGGGAAACAGGTTTTCTGTCGTGGTTCCAGCTCGGTGCTCACGTAATCACATGATGCCAATATCATTGAGAATAAATGGACATCAACATAATCTGTCTTTCCAGGAAATGACTGACTGAGTCTGGTCAGAGCAGATGAAAATCACAAGAGCCCGATGCCAAATTAAGCAATATTAGACTGGAGGGTAAATATTGCGATTATTACAGCAAGTTACCAACGAAACGAAACGTCTAATCGAAATGTGCTCATAAGTGCGATCACCGTTTCCGTGGCAACACACGTCGGGCGTCTGGCTAAGAACTGGAAAACAAATCGGGCGTGTCAGCAGACTCTAATGTAACGAATGCGATGTTTACTACTCCAGGAAGTAGGCCGACCCCTTAGCAACGACCCTAGCAACGGAGACGAGATCTAGTTAGTTTTATTTGCTTTTTAGAGATCGTTTCTCAAACTAAATAAATGCAGTACGTAGAAACACTAAACCGCTCAACGAGCTCAGACTGGTTGTTTGTAAGATATCCGCAGAAAAAAAAGATATCAATGAACTATTTTTTTTTAATTTTAGCACCAAACCTGTCCAGCTAGCCGCTGCTGGGATTTTAAATGCGTGACTATCTGTGGTGTTACGGTACGGGTGCTCGGAGCGCCCAAAAATGTACCAAAAGAGACCCGATTTCTTCAAATGGGTCACATTTAATCAACCTCTAACAAGCGAAAATAACATTATATTGCATATTATATGAAATACAATTCAAATTATATATTCCCATTGAGAAGGCGGAGTGATATTTTCTAGTGATGAGAAGAGTGTGTTGTTATGCTGATTTGAGCACGCTCCAAATGTACAGTTGACCAATCAGATCTCTGGGTCGGAGCTACTCGTCGTATAATTAAGACCTTTCATCTCGTTATATTGAATTGAAAAATTTTAAATATGTCGGAGTGGCAGTTTTAATCGCCCACTCCTCCTCCTACAGCGGAGATGAAACTCAACATGAAAACATTTCTGATTAACAAAAGTCCTCCAAGGTGTCATTTCATGGAGAAAAATGCAAGTGTGACTAAAAGGCTTTAGAAAGATATATATATATATATATATATATATATATATATATATATATATGAAGAACTGGGAAGATGCTACCGGTTCGTTGAGTGTTTAAAAACTTTCAGTGTGGAAAGTTCAGATGAGTCACGGTAGCTGTATGTGTGACTAATGACAGAATCAGAATCTATTTTTCAAAAGGTCGGTGTTTTATTTTGTAAATTAACTTTTGAAAAATTGCATTTTCAATGCAGCCAGTAGCATTTAAGTCCATTTTTTTTTCTTTTTTTTTTCTTTTTTTTATTAACGTGTTTGCTTGACTTCGTTTAAAACGGGATGACATCGTCTTGTCGTGCATTTTGTAGGATGAAATTTTTTCATATGGAAGCTATTTCATTCCTCGTGAAAATGTACAATTCTGGATAAAATTTATATTGAGATCAATTCTCTCTCACGAATTTTTGAAAATACAAATGTTTTGTGAACCGATTTACCCAATACAGAAGAAGACTCAAAGAAATCGGATGGTTCCTGATACAGTACCGGTGTTATGCCGAGTTCTGCCGACCCGCCAAGAATGACCTTCACCTCGCGGGGATGTACTTAATGTTTTTGGTCCATTTTGTCTCCAATCACTGATGAACCTGACAGATAAGAGATATATCATCGTTTTTTAAACAACAGACGTCCTACTTTGCCAAATCCTTCCAACGTCTGGTAGTTTTTCTCGTAGCTGCACGCGGCCCTGCGAGGTGCATGCGGTTCTCAGCGGGCGGGCAGAACTCGGCACATCAGAACAACAGAAAGGGAGTTGATGAATCTGATGCTGAACATAAAAACAATCCAGTTCAGTTGCTTTTTTCCTTTTGAACAAGGATGTTTTTTTTGTGCGTTTTCTTGTTCTTTCTGTCTGTCTGTCACTGGGTTTATTTTCCTCGCTGTCGAGCGCTTATTTTGGTTGCGGCTGTTTTCCCGCATTTAAAAAAAGCAGTCGAACCAACGTGAAACAAGAAAATGAAAAAAGCAGCTCTGTATTTTAAAGCAGGTCCGTTAAACCATGAGAGAAGCGTCGAGGCAACGCGTGAACTTCCAAATGTGGTAACACAGCTACAGTAAACCAAAATAACCATCAGTCACTAAAAAAGAAAAAAGGTCATCAGTTGTGAGCAGAGCGTCACATTCCTCTCAGCTACTTGACTTATCAGCCACAGCAGCGAGATGTCTCAAGTGCCGCTGTGGGTTTAAGATATGCTTCTGAAGATATGCTGCACTTCTCTCAGGTTGGATGTTCTAGAAGACGTTCAGCAGCGAGCCTACAGCTACACAAACAAAGAAATGACCTTTTAAAAAGTCACGCTGAAGGCTCTGCGACTCCGTAAATATCATCTTTGCACAACAAAAACTAACGATGGCATCCGATTCAACTCGTGTCATAAAAATCTATGAAATTTCTCCACCAGTTATTTCGGTGTTGTTCGCTAAAGTCGCTCTTTCCTATCAGTAATTATGAAAATGAGGCGGATGTGGAAGTGCCTTAAGATGCAATACCACTGGGTGCCACTAGAGGTTGGCTCCAAAAAGCCTCCGACTCCATAGACTCCCATTCAACTTCAGTCAATCAAATTTCTTCATGAGTTGTCTCGCTTTTGCTCGCGGTGCATCTGAAAATAATCCCGTCATCGGTTGATCGTGAGTGTGCGGAGGCCATTACTGAGCTCGTATCAGCGTGTTTTCTCAATGTTTTTTGTGCGTAATGCACTCAATGCTCCGGCTCAGTGTCCCAGGTGCCCCTTTTATTTGAAGACCAGCAGCTTCTTTTATTATTAATGTGCGTTGGCTCGCGGCACCGGGGAACACGGCCTCTCCCGATCTGCGCTTCAGACAAAACCGGTGGCGGAAAAAAAGACAGAAATTTTTGTCCTTGAGATGCTTAAAATTCCTCTGAAATTTCAGAGTTTTCCAAGAGTTCAGTCTTTGCTGCTTTGCTGCAACGTGTAAATTCAGCTCACCTGTGTAGATGCTAGCGTTGGAGGCCGGGATCCCAAACTGAGACTCGATGAACTTGGGGATGAAGGTGATGAAAGCGGTGACGATGGCGCTCTCCGCCGTGTAGGACAGGCTGACGAACAGGAAGGTCACGTTGCTGAGGATCCTCACGGCCGCCTTGGGGAGGTCTGAAAGAGAAAAGGCGGGAAAGGTTTTGTCTTTTTTTGTTTGTTTGTTTTCCTGTCCGTGGAAAAAAAACCCTCTTCTGATTTAAAAAGAAAACGAAAAAAAACGAGGTTTA
Source organism: Brachyistius frenatus (assembly GCF_029030835.1). NCBI lineage: Eukaryota > Metazoa > Chordata > Actinopteri > Embiotocidae > Brachyistius > Brachyistius frenatus. The sequence continues at coordinate 216,127 of NW_027210938.1, forward strand.
CAGGTACGGTCCTCGAACATTTTTTTTTTTTTTTTTTAAATCAGGGATGAAACTAAAAACTAGTTTTATTACCAATTAATAAAATGATTGTTTCCTTGACTGATTTCTTTCCGTTTTGAAACGGTGAAAAAAAGCGCATCATATTTTTATCAGATTATATCCAAGTGATATTTTCAAATGTCTTGTTTGGTACAAAAAACAATCCAATCATTGCAGTTCTAACTCCAGATTCTCACGATAAATCATTACCAGACTAAAAAATGGCAGCACCTCTCTGGAAAACAGTTTTCAATGGGTTTTTCTACAACCTAAATCTGAACCTTGACATCACATCTGTCTTTCTGAACAGATTGCGTGGGCAGCTGGGTTGAACGCTAACGCGATGCGGTACCTTTGATGTCCTTGCCGAAGCCCATGGACGAGGTGACCGTCTGGCTCTTGTTGTTGCTCTTCTCCTTGAGGACGTCGTCGTCGCTCGACAGGTCGTCCATGCTCACCTTTTTCCTCCTCTTCTTCTTCTTGTGTCGGGGCGGCAGCTTCTTGGGGAAGGTGAACATGGGGAAGATGACCAGCAGCATGGCCACAGCGCACAGCAGGAAGCCGCTCCACCTGGGGACGAGCGAGGGAGGGTTTAAATGGTAGGCTGTATGCAAAAAGTGGACGTAGCTTCCGGCTCGGAAAAATGAAGCCGATGTGGAAGTGCCTTAAGATGCAATACCACCAGCTGCCACTAGAGGTTTGATTGACAGGACGGTGGTGCAGTCATTTTACGGCTATCGGTGAGCGGGGACGTAGTATCGCCTCGTTTCCAATCAGATCAGTTAGAGCCACCGCTAACCATCTCGCCCAAATATGGTCACTTCCTGCTCCAAAACCGCTCCGAACTAACAAGATGGCGCCGGCCCAAATTCCGAACGCGAGGCTTCATAACGGCCGTTCACAAAACCAACGGGCGATGTCACTGCCGGTTGCCGCTTGGTTCAAACACAACGTTCACAAAAACGGGAAGGCGATCAAAAAGCTGCGAGTCAGTCTGGACTTGGTGCCATTTTATCTCTGGGCCTTAAATAAACAAACAAACAAACAGGTACACTAATCCATCTCCTTCCTGCTATCATCACCTATAATATACGTAGGAAGCCCGTGGCTGTTTGCTAAATGAGTCACCGGTTGTGCTGTCAGTTAAGTGGACGGCATCACCGAGAGCTGGAAACAGATGACTAACCGCATCTCACACACCAACAGATCTTCAGATGGATGCAAGACGTGCAAAGAACGGGACCTAGAGAGCAAACGGTCGTCTTCGGGTGGTGCAGCGTTTTGGGTAAGATGTGTTTCTCAATACTTTCTGACTTTGACACGCACACATACATTTTACATTTCCTTCAATCAAACAGCAGGCGGAGAGGACTCACCAGTTGCCGATGAAGCGGGGATCGCTCTGGTCGATGTTGACGACGGTCTTGGGGTCCACGTAAAAGCCGATGAGGACTCCTCCCAGCAGGTAACCAGCCGCCGGGCCCAGCGCTCCCATCACATACATGATGGCTGAGAAGAGGAAAGTCAAATTTTAAAAGCTGCAACAAGTCAGTTCGAAAAAAAATCTCTTGGAGGAGTTCGTCAAAGTACAACTTATCTGGATCGGCAAAAATGGCGAATAAATTCAAAATGGCAGACTTCGTGTTGAGTTTAGGTCATCGTGCCAAGAGACTTTTTTTTTTATGTAGGTATGATCCACATGTCCACCAAATTTCCTGCATGTAGGAAAATGTAGCCGCCAGGGCATCTGTTCAGGGGGGCGCTGGCCAGCCATTTGGCCACGCCCACTAAAATACATAATTTTTCACACCATTCGGTGCTCGAGCCCTAATGATAATTTTTTGGCCCCCAAAGGGATCAAATTACAGACACAGAGCATTCTTATAATCCCACTGTAGTCATCCTCAATGACTGTAGCTCCCAATATTCACTCTTGTTTTTTGCTTTGGTTTGGTCTCCACCAACGCCCGAGCAAAAATACAAATATTCAACGAGTCTTTCACCTGCTCGTTAAAAACCGAGTCTGTCAGCTGTTTGCTGCTGTGAAGTAAGTTCATGTTTTCGAAACTGCCAGTTTGTCGGATTTCTACATTATGAGGGACCTTTTTTTATTTTATAGAAATTCACTCAAAACTTTTTTTTGTTTTTAATAAGTTTAAAAGAGCCCCAAAAAAAGAGTAAGGATACAAACGAAAAGCAGACACAAAGAGAAACATTGGTTTGGTGCTAGAAATATGATGAATAAAAAGGATGTTTAAACTATAATATTATATTCATTTATATCATGTTTACCCGTCACAGACTTAAAATACCAACTTCGTAGCTGCCGGAGAGGCTTTTGCTTTGGTCACATCCAGGGATGAAATCAGTAAATGTAAATGTACTTAGTTACATTCCACCACTGTGGACCGTATGAGGGACTTTCTTTTTTTCCTCTGAACCCTTAAGAGCTCCCAGTGAGTTCCCAGGACTCCATGCCAGTTAGATAACGGTAGTCCAGCCCAGTGCCTGGTCCAGCTTTGAGTTCTTAAGTCACGCCACGGGATATTTTTTTTTTGTGTGTATATGTGTGTGTTTGCTTTCAACTCTTGCCAAGGAATTAAAGATGTTAATTCCATCTAATTGGAGAAATCTTATTCTAAGCCCCCCCCCCCCGACCCCCTTATCGCTTGGTCATATGATCTGCACACATGACTCACACACATGGCCTTTTGTGCACCGCTCTTAGTGCTTGATTAGTTCTGTTTTGACGCGTTACATAAAGCCTTAAAAGTTAACCGAATGTCACAGAGTTTGAATAATTGAGTAGTTTTGAGACAGAAAGTTGACCGAGATGAGTTCTCATCAGACAGGTGTTACTAATGTCACGTCGAGGGAAGGGACGCAGTGATTTAAGAAAAACTCTTAATAAAGACGGTCCAGAAACTCGTATTTTAGGAGGTGTGGTTGACCCCGCTGCTCGGCGTAACCATCGGCTATGTATAAAAAGTGCTTGTACCTTCTGGCTCTGAAAAATGAGGCCGATGCGGAAGTGCCTTTAAGCTGCAATACCACCAAGTGCCACTTGAGGTCGGCGTCAAAAAAAGCGTCCGGCTCCATTGACTCCCATTCACCTTCTCTCATCAAATTCTCATTCAATAAAATTTCTCCACGAGTTGGCTCGGTTTTGCTGCCTAAACTCGCTCCTTCTTATTAGTTTTCCGGCGGCCCATTCGAAAATAATCCCTCATTAATTATAAAATAAACTTCAAAAAGCAGTGATTTTGGGGGCGTGTCATTCTAAGAATTTAACTCTTATCACCAGGAATCTTTATGAATAAGGCCCCAGATACTTTAAGACTTTTACTACAAGGTGACTTTAACTTTTATCAAGGTCATTTTCTAGTGAAATATCTGTACTGTTACTCAAGTGTGCCTTTCAGATACTTTGAACACCACCCCTAAAAGTTGATTATTATCAGCAAAATCTAAAGTTTCTGATTGTTTTCTGTTATTATTTTTTCTTTAGCTTTCCATTTGAGCATTTAGTTCACTTATTTTTTACATTTAACTTTGCTGCGCCTCCTCGTTTCATTTACCACGGGTGATCTTTAAAATGTTTTGGTGAATTTTATACTGCCCTGATCAATATGTTTGACCGCATGATATCCCTCATGCTGAGGAAAAAAAATGAAATTCAGCACACATCCCTCATTTTCAGACTCCCTTCATCAAATCCAGACGTTCCAGAAACGCCAGCAGCCTAAAGCACTGCAGTTACTCATCTGCAGAGCATCTTCACATTTTCAAAAACCCTCCATCCCGTCTCTCCGCTCGACGATTACATCATCCGACTGGGATGGCCAGAGTCCCGGATGATAAAACGCAGGGATTGGATTGAGGGCTTGGGCTTTCCAAGGAGACCCGGCGGCATCGTGGATAATCCCTTATATAGCCCGGAGAAGAGGGGAAAACCCTCATCTGGCAGGCGGCTGCGTTATGCAACGTGATGCGGGAGCATCAGCAACAGGGATAAAGGATGACCGGTCATCGGGCGAGCGGACGTGCAGCACAGGGAAACCAGGAGCCAGAAAATACAGCGAGATAAACGGAGTTTATATCATTAATCAAGCAACAGTAACTCCGATACATTAATGGTGTTTAATTGCTGGAAAGCTGAAAACACATCTGTGTGGATGGACAATGAAGTTTGCAGCCGGTGGAAACTCTCCGGACCAGCGACGGTGCCAACGTGGTTTTAAAACGGAAATTAAACTATGTCAAAGAAGCTAAACACGTGATCCACACATGTCCGCATCCCAGCAGCCCAGAGAAGCTTTTATATTCTCATTTCAATGAAGCAGAACGATGGAGCGTGGGGACCTCGAGCCGGCTGCTGTCGATGCAGCAGCGTTTTGTGCTGAAGGAGGCGGAAAAACCTTCTTTAGGTATCGGAGCAAAAAAACGATTTCCAGCCTCATCGTTCCCGTCTATCACCGCTCTGAGTTTCAGCTGAGAGTTCCTCCAGTGAAGCCACTGGATCCACTGCCCCCCCCCCTCCCTCCAACCAAACCCCACCCAAGCCGCCTAACGTTAGGCGTCTTTCCTGGAAACTTTCATAAACAACACAATAGTAGAAATTAGAACGTGTGTCTATTTGCTGAAAGAGTGACAAACGAACCTCGTCATCAACCATACAGACACCAAAAAACAAAACAAATAGAGCCATTATTATTTCTACATGTTTTTTTACATGTTTAAACTAAACATGGTGATTTTTAATGTCTTTAACGAGCGATGTGGCCGGTTACATCGTGATATAGTGACTACAGCAACAACAGAGCGAGGTGTGCTTCGCGTTCGTCACTTGATTATTGAGATATATCGCTGTTCCTGAGATCGGGACGGATGAATAAAAGCCTGTGTGCCGACTCCTACGGAAAAAAACTAGCATGTCAGAAAGGTTTTCGATTGCGCCTGTCAATTCATTCAAGCTAAAATTGGTGGAACGGACATAAATATAACACTCTGCCGTTACACGGCGTGCCTTCGATATGTTGCCTGTTACACAACCGGTAGATTCAGAGCCCGAGCGGTCCGATCTGGTTTGAGACACGTCCTGAACTGAAGACGTGAGTCATGTCGTTACCGGCGGCAACGGCAGCTCTCAGGTGTTACAGACTGTTTTGCATCTGTAATCTGGACGCTGATTACGGGAGGCGCGACACACACTTAAAACCAGGGCCATAAACGAGACGGATGGTGGCCGTAAATCAGAGGAGAAAAAGAAAAGGCTGAGCGACAGGTAATAAAATGTCATTTTGAAATTGTTGTTTGTGTTGACGTGAAACTCGTTCCTTTTAAGCTTTGGTAGAGCACCTGGAGTTTAATTTTTGTAGAGGAGTGCATCAATAAATTTCACCGTAATGATTTTTAAATTTAGATCACCCATTACAGGAAAGGTAAGATCTCTGGGTGACAGAGAAGGACCTCAGAAATGCTGATAAATGTTCCTTAAAAAACAGTTAAAGGTCAAATTTTAACTAAAAAAGTTCCTACAAAAAAACGTGACTCCAGACAGAACACACTCACACCAATTGGTTTGTGGTTTTTGTGGTTAATCCTTCACGGTCTGTCTCAAACTGCCCCTGCATTAAAAAAAAAAAAAAAAAAAGTAACGAGATGAGTGAACAGCTGGGTGGTATTAGTGCAAGCCACATTAATTCCACTGGAACACAACAACAGGAAACCCTACCCGACCTGACGGTATTTGCTTGACACCAATAACGCACCAAAGTGGTCGACCGAGTATATTTCATTTTTTCCCTGATCTATTCAAGTCTTTCCCAACACGCACTGAGCGGCAGCGATGTTATAGCACAGACATTAACAGGTAGAAAGCTCCCATTTTATGCACTTTGGTTATTTCGCCGAGATAATGCGATCGTGATCGGAGCACGGGAGAAGATTCGCGGTCGAGGCAGCTGTTTACTCTAAAGCCTTGATAAGGCTTCTAAGTACATGGCGATATACATTTACTGAAACTCTTAAAGACAACAGACTGTGTATAAAAGTGTTCGTAGCTTCTGGCTCTGAAAAATAGTTCTGATGCAGAAGTGCCTTAAACTGCAATATCACCGAGTGCCACTAGAGGTCGGCTCCAAAAAGCCTCCGGCTCCATAGACTCCCACTCAACTTCTCTCATCAAATCCAAAGTGAATAAAATGTGTCCATCAGTTATCTCGGTGTTGTTAGCTAAAGTCACTCCTTCTTCTTAGTTTTCTGGAGGTCCATCTGAAAATAATCCCTCATTCATTAGAAAAGAAGATTCAAGAAGACCTGTTTTGGGGGGCGTGTCTGTTTGATTGACAGGCCCGTGGTGCAGTCAGGTCACAGCTATCGGTGGGTGGGACGTAGTATCCAATCAGATCCCCCGCTCTCACAGCCCCCAGCTCGGCCAAATATGGTCAAGATCCCCCGCTCTCACCGCCCCCAGTTCGGCCAAATATGGTCGCCACACTTGGTTGCGCGTCGTGCCACTTTGCAAAGGGTCTAAGATCGTATGTCCCGTGATGCTATTAGTGAGTCCCGGTAGGTGTTGGACCACTAATTCAGCCAGTATGTCTGAGTGCTTTGCTTCAAACCATTTAGCTTCCCAAGGCATTATTCCGCACCTCTACTCACACCAGCTGATAAAAGAGGCTTCCACCCACTGCTGACCGTGCCTTGATCAATACCCGTGAACGCAGACGGTTTCCCTGATTAACCTTGGAAACACGATACCCAGAAACCTCACGGCATGTTTTAAGTGCCACGAAGCTCGTCAAGGGAGAGTGCGAGATGGGAACCTCTTCGTCAGACAATAGGGAGAAAAAAAAAAAGGTTCACTGGAAGCCTCAGTGTCCTCGATTTATGACCCAATGAGGATTTATCGTCGTCCGTTTACAGATTGTTTGTGGTATTAAGTCAAAATGCAGCTTGAACTGAATGATGTCAAACCTGCTGACAGATTATCACAAATGTTCAAACACCTTTTTCAGACAAAAGAATGGACTGACCACAGCTTTGATATTAGATTAACTGCTCAATAAAGCTCAATATTCTGCTAGTCCCTGTAATACATTGAAAATCTTTGAATTTTGGAGTAACTTAAGTGCATGAAAAATCAGCATTTTTCAAAAAATTTTGGGACTCATTATTCATAAATATGTCTTAAGCCTTTAAAAGATTTTCTGAAGAAGATAATCAAGAGCTGCAGCACAAAGCGGTTCCCTGTACGATTTACGTCTCCCATATTCGATGGCAGCGTGGTTTCAGACCTCTGAACCGCCGCTGCAGCTTCCGTACCGGCTGAAAATCATTTTGACGGGTCGAACACGGCGCTCGCTACTGGCGCTTGATAAAAAACAATAAAAACTCCCGTCCAAACAGAAAGTAGCCGAAATGAACTAAGCTCAATCATGAAATGGCAGTCTCCAAGAAATGATTTTAAAATGCTTTGGTTTGTAAAACACTATGGTTTCTGATCTGCTGCCGACACCTTATCATCATTAACGGGTTAAATGAAAACTTCAGGTAATCTTATATTCTACCGTTTATTCTGTTTTATTCTATTTGGCTTGTTTTTATCATCTATTTCATTACATTTAACTGTTTGAAAAAAAAATATATATATATTTGTCTTTTTATATTACCTGGTGCTACTTGTATATTTTTTCTTAACGCCTTTATATCTTTATGGATTTAATCTGCGGTGTAATTTAGCTTGATCAAAGTAGGTGTATTCAACTATGGTTTCCAGTCACGGCCTGTTTTATTCATCTGTCTTAGATCGAAATGTTGTTTTTTTAAAAGAAAAGATTTGTTGCTACTTGCTCCTAAATGAAATCGATTGCTGTATTGTTACGAAGTAAGAAGGCATGCTGGGAAATCGCAATTTTGTTACGCTGCTGCAATACTCGTACGACATTTTAATCCTGAACGCCAACATTAATAGTACAACAGCAACATGTACTGCCAGCTTCTAGTTGTAAAGAAGATGTATTAGTCATCCTAAATTATTATTTTTTTTTTTAAATGACACGGTCCACAGGTCGTATGAGGTCATTCGCACGACGCCGTAACATGACGAAGCACGCCAAACACGGCGGCCCTGTTAAACCCCAGCGAGGAGCACGTTGCATCTCTAAGCTGGCACGTAAAAATTTCAAGTGCCTCGCATGGCAGCCAAACAGAGCGTCTCTTATCGGGGTTACAAAAGCAATATTGTGTTGAATTATTCTAATAGACGTCTGTCATGCCTTTAGGCACGATCTCATATGTAGGCTAAAGGAAACCGGGTCACCACGGTTATTCTACAGCAGACGGTAAGAGTTTGCTGCTTGCTTACATTTAGGACCTCCCGTGTCTTTATCTCGTCTGTGAAAAAAAAAAAAAAAAAACATAAGGTCGATTGTTGAGAGTCAAACATCCTGTTTTGTCCTTTTTAAACTGGAGTCTCAGGTGTGGTCTCGCCACTGGTGGCTGAAGTCGAGCTGTGAGAGCCCACCGGCCTTTTTATCTCCATTAACATCCGAGAGAAAACCAAGAAGACACTTTGGATTACCAGACAAATGGCATAGATTGATTTTTGTGTGGGGGAGGGATTCTTTTGTAATCCTTTCGATCAATTTGTGGGCGAAACGAACACGCCAGCAAAAATCTGCAAATGAAGGCTTGGAATTACTTCACGAGCCATTTTAAGACACCTGCAGGCCATTTTAACTAAATTACAAACAGAAAAAAACTTTAAAAAGAAATATCTGTGCTTTTTCTGCTTCTTTTTGAGCCGTTTAGTCAACTGCCGAAACACAATTTCATAAATCCTGCAACGAAGCCAAATTTAATCAAAATGTAGTTGAAATTTTCACAAACTTTTTTGTGAAAAGAAATTTAAATGAGGTATGGAAATTTTGGACACTGAAGCATTTCAAAAATCGGTCTGCGGGTTAACTGAAATAACCGCAGCATCTGCCTGCAAAATCTGCCGACATTCCTGCCGGCTTTAAATATTTCACCCAGAAATTAAAGTGTTTTTCGTGCCCTCTGTTTAACGCACACAATACACACTGAGGGCTTCTGTCGTGGAAAGCGTCCATTGTTTCACACTAAATATTTGGACCGTTATGAGCACACCATCCGCGTACTTGTAGTTCACTGTGACTTTAAACGTACAAAAAAATAAACACTGATGTACATTTTATGTCACTTCACACGGATCTGATGTTTTTCTTCTACTCACATTTTTCATTTCTTTTAACACATTTTGATTGTTTTCAAAGAAAATTCTGGTGTTTCAGATGTCTGAGATTTGAGCGCGTGGATGAAAAAGACCATTTTATATGCAAGTAAGGGCATAAGCACAAAATGAAAAAAATAAAAGTGTGGTAAGTCTTTGGTCTTTTCTAGAGAGGCCAGATATACTTTCTTCAAATGAGAGCTGTCCACAAATACTGTAAAAGTAATAGATGGACCAAAAGCAGGAGAATTTGTCTTTTTCAGGATTATTGTTTTCAAGGGACTGTGAACCTCATTCCAGTAAGTGGGGAAAGATGTCAGCTGTCGTTAACCCAACCGACCACACCGGCGTGTTTCTGCAGCCGGACGGTGTCTCCGGGTTGCTCAAAACCGTAAAACTCAAAACAAACGCTTTCATTCAGCAGCCACGAAAGCCACTGAATACCAGCGTTTACGGGTCAAGTGGGTCCGGTTAGACAAACACTTCTTGGTTTCTTGTCCAAGTGGCTGCTACAACTGATAAAAAATAAAATAAAAATAAAAATAAACTGGGAATTACTTCAATAATTCTTAAAAAAAAAAAAAAAATCATATTATTATTAAAATTTCCTCCACGGGTCTCCATATTTCACAATTTCCATGAATTGAAGGTGACGTCTTAAAAGAAAAAAAAAAAAGTAGTAGATGTACAAGGATTTACCAAAAAAGTGAACAATAAACATGTATAGATTATCTGTCGACCAAATGATTGAGCGGTTATGTCAGAACTAGCAAGAAGACAGTCGATGTGCACTTCTTAATGTTCACTTAGAAAAAAGGGCAAATATCAATAGTTATAGGTGTCCAATTACCATAATCAAATTGAATAGGTTACTCAGCAGTAAATGGACGATATACAAGAAAATTATGAAATACATAAGTTTCTAAATATTCAAGGTTTCATATTTTACTCCCCAAAATGTTCTTAAACTTCTCATTTTTTTTAATTAAGGGAAGAATTAAAGGAGTATTTTGTTGATGTAGTTTTTATACTTTCATAAATTTGAAAAAAATAAATAAAACTAAAACAAATAAAAAAACAATGTAAATCTGTGAGATGTTCTCTAAAAACGTTGGTGCACTTTTGCATAATTCAGCAGTGTATTACACACTCCATCCTATGTCAAGATGACATCACCGTGTTTCTTTAGCGAGCCAAATCACGCTAACCATGACAAATGAAGTGGTTTTTTTAAGAGCGCTGAAGTGCACCTTTAATTGTCAGACAATATGAAATGAATGGTTTTCATAGGAAACTACTAAGGAAGTCATTTAAACCATTTTTGGCACCATTGTGGGTTTTTTTTTCTGCTTTGTTTCGAGATATTCAAAATTATTATTTTTTTGCCCTTGATATTATAACCACCAGGCTTCACTATGTAGTCACTCCAACGTTGGAAACCGTCCAATCACAGACCAGCTTGGCTCTCCAGGTGACCGTGTACCACCACCCGGCCGGTCCACTGATCAAAGCCTTTCCCCTTTTTGCTTCTCTGCTTGTTTTATGAAGAACAAAGAGCTCAGACCGGAGCCAAGCCACGGCCAGGCTTTCACTTCACCCCCCACCTCCCCTCCAACAACAGGAATGCACATAAACCCCCCCCCCTTTCATAACTCAACTCTCATTTGCTGGTTTAATTAGGCTTGATCTTGTTTGAGGCTACTGGGGCGAGAACTTCTGGGGAAGTATGTGAAAAGGGAAAAGAGGGTAGGGGGTGGGGGGTGAGCGTTGAAGGTCATGCAGTTGATTTAGCTGCAGAACTTTCTGGAGCAAGTTTCTGACGTGGTTGCTATGGTGGCCGGTGGAGGGGTGGGGGGGTTGGGGGGGACCAAAAGGAACTCAACTAAAATCCTACTCCGATGGGAAATAAGACTCCACTGATGGTGGAAGTGCCGACTCACAGACCTTAGTGTGTCTTTTTTTTTTGGGGGGGGGGGGGGGGGCGTTTACGTTTTACAGAATAAGTGATCTTCAAACGTTGGGACTACAGTTCAGGGCAAATAAAAGGAATGTTTTTTCCCCCAGTTTGGTGGACCTTTGGGATGAACTGGAACGTATTGGACCCCATAGACTGTATATAAAAGTAGATTCTGCCTCTGAAAAATGAAAACTGCCATAAGCTGCAATATGACTATCGGTGGGGGCGGGACATAGCATCGCCCAGCCTCCAATCAGATAGAGGCAGATCCCCTCCCCAGCTCGTCCAAATATGGTCACTACCGGCGCCGAACTAGCAAAGACGTCGCCGGCGGCAATTCCGATCTCGAGGCTTCGTAACGGCCGTTTACGAACCGACGGGTGACGTCGCCGCGCAGCCGGTTAATCGCTGTTGATTGTCACCGTTACCCTGGCAACCAAATAAATAAAATGTATGGCGAATTCGCTTCGATTTAGTGATAAATTTTTTTTTTAAAAAGATAATGCTATGAGCGTTTAAAATTTGATGTGTTTCACGAGGTGGCTGTGAAGGTTTGTTGAAACTCTTACCCAAATACAGCGAGGCGTTCTCCTTCTTCACGTTGTCGTCCAGGTAGGTGGGTCCCAGCGTGTAGATGGGCGTGGACCCCATGCCCACCAGGATCTGGGCGATGACGAACAGCGCCACGTACAGGTTGTGCTCGTTGCCCTCCTGGTCCCTCGGACAGGAAGTAATGTCAACGCGGTCCCTGCCGCTGGCGTTGCTGTTCATGCACAGGCCCTCGTTGGCCAGCGACGAGTTCACCTCCTTGATCTGGTACGCCGGGGAGATGAAGTGAGGTAAGGAGAAGAGGGCGGCGCCCACGGCGATGAAAACCCCTCCCACCGCCAGCCAGCGAGGCCTCTGGCCCCGCCCGCCGAAGTAGCTGATGAAGACGACCACCAGGAGGCTCCCGATGTCGAAGCAGCTGACGAGCAGGCCGGACTCGGAGCTGCGCAGGCTGTAGCGCTTCTCTATGGTGGTGATGACGCTGCTGAGGTAGCCGGACACCATGAGCGACTGGATGAACGTCAGGTAGCACATGCAGAACAGGAAGCAGCGCGAGTCCTGCAGGATGACGGACAGGTACTTCCTGCTGGGCAGGCGAATCCGGGCCAGCCACGAGGCGAAGAACCCCGGCGGCTTCCGCCTCGCCATGTTTTTGGTCCTGCGGACCTCCGTGTTCTCCATGTACGAGCTCGGCCGGTTCAGCGCCGACTTCCCCGGCTTCGGCGGGTAGCCGGTTCCGGTCGGGGACTCGGCCGGGAAGGACTCGGTCTTGGCCGGGAGTTGGATGAACTCCGCCGTCTCCTCCTCCGCCGTTATGGACATCCGCACCGAGCCGACCAATAAGGTTTTCTCCTGAGGCGCCGCTTCGTTCAAAACGGGCAAACTTTTAGATTTGAAGTCCGCGCCGGGCTCCTCCGGCTCGCTGGAAAACCCGTCCTCCTTCCGAAGGGACTCGGACAACTCCGCTTCCTCGTGGTCAGCCATTGTTTTTCGGTCAAACCCCGCCTTTTCTTTCAGGGGGGTTAGGGGAAAAAAAAAAACAAGCCGGCCCAGTCCTGAAGCCTACATGTACAGTTCAGGGGCTGCTGCCCATTACATCTATTATTAAAGGGGACATCTACTCCCACAAACAGGTCTGCGGTGCCCAGTAGAGGCTCCGAATAAAGAAAGAATGACAACCAAAGAGGAAAAAAAAGAAAAAAGTACACTGGCAGCTTTATCTGCAGAGCTGGGGCAGGACAGCCTCTGGGGTGGAGGGGGTGGAGGGGGGGGGTGGAGGGTTTGTTTATCTTGTCATGCACACTTGCCTTCTACCAGCATCTAATCCGGAGTTGGAGACCTCTCGGGCCTCTCCTCAGCTCGACCACAGCGGAGCTCCGTAGCCGGGAGGAGGAGGGAGGAGAAGGAGGGGGAGGGGGGGCTCCCTGCCGACGCTTCTCTCAGCAGGACGCCGCCGCTGCTGCTCCGCGGCCGGCAAACACGAAATGAAGTCGCAGAAGCCGCACCGCATCCCCGACAGCCCTGCCGGTGGAGATCACACAATCAAACAATGTCACTTCTCTCAGTGCGGGTGCATGATGCGGGTGCATGATGCGTGATCCTCCCTCCTCCCCTCTCCCTCCCCCTTTTTTTTTTTTTTTACGCCCCACAACTCCTCCTCCACACTCCCCCTTCCCCCCTCCCCTCCCCAAGTCAAGGGCAACCCCCGACTCCGACGTTATCACCGCACCAGCTGTCCTCCCAGCGGGCGACAGAAGCTCTCTGTCATCTGGTGATGACAATTTCTTCTTTTTTTTTTTTTTTTTTGCGTAAATTCCTGGAGAGGTGCGTGAAAATATATATATATTCTTTTTTAAATTACGAAAACTGAGGAGAGGAGTCGTCGCGAGAGGAGAAGCGAGCTGCAGATCACCGCAGTGCTGCTCAGCTGCTGCTCTCCGTCGCTGTTTTCAAAACAACTGCGTCAAAAGACGCAGTTAACCACGCGGAAACCGGAAGCACGCACTTCAAAATAAACCTGTCAGCCAATTGTGATGAAATACATTTACTCTGAAATTACACCACCGATGTGTTTTTTGTTTTTAGTTGGTCGCACAGCAGTTATTTCATGTTTCCAAAACGACACACGAAGTGGGATTATTTAATGACCCCCCCCTCCCCCATCACCTCCCCATGAAACAATAAAATCTTATTATTATAGATTTCACGACAGAACTAATGTTCTTTTTCAAATTGGGACGTAAAAACGAATTAAAATACCAAACATAGAGATAGTTTGAACAAATAACAGACTGTTGTTTGGAGTGGGAGCACCAGCAGCTCAAAACGGTGTCGAATAATTGCGAGAAGAAGAAAAACCAAAGCGTCGCTGAATCCCGTTAACTATTTACAGATTTAAGATCGTTTTTCTTCGTAAGTTCATGTCGCTCACACATCTGGTCAAACGTGAACAAACGTCTAAACTGTTGGTGTCTTCTGATAAATTCGGCCTGCAATGATGACTAAAAAAACTCACACGTGATCGTTAAAAACGTGTAAAACGTAAAAATGACGGTGTTTTATTTTGGAAAAAAAACCGAGCACGAGCTACATCCGTGAGCTAGCTGCACCCGGCTAGCTGCCCCGTCCCCGCAGAGGAAACGATTCACCGATGAATAAAACAACAACAGCGGCGACGCTGCGCTTCACTGACCCGAGACTCTGAAGCGACGAGACGCCCGTTAAATCTTCGTGACCGACTTCCAGGATACGTTGCGGGAGGACGGGCGTTGAAAACCCGACAAAAAATACGTTCATGTTAAAAAATCGCACCTGCAAAACATCTTCTGTCAGAGCTCCAGGAACGCGCCGGAAGTTAGCCTAAAAAAGGACCGGAAACAGTGACGCCTTACTTTCATAATAAGAGCTATAACTGTAGAATTTTCATTCTTTTCTTTTCATTGATCCGAAAGAAATTCTGTAATAAATGATTGGCCATATAAAATGCACACAAATAAGATTTAAGTATAAAATGATTAAAATTAACAATAAACTACAAATGGATAAAACAGAATCAAAGGTGTCAATACCATGTGACATATGTGAATAAACAGAATTTAATAGAAACAAAATATGACAATTAGATGAGATTGTGATGCACAAAATCTAAACACTGCTTTCTATTGTTTTTTTTTGTTTTTTTTAACCTTAGAAATTGTAAACGGGAAAAACATTTAGGAGGCTTGAACGAGTCTTAAAGTAGAAACAAATAGAGAAACTATTCAGCACTTTAAAAACAAGATTTTATATTTTAAAATTTAAGACATAACACCTTTCTTATACATCAATTTGAGATTTTTATTAAGTATATTTCGACCTTCAAACACTTTATGTTGCACAATTCAACATGATTAATATTTCTTTAACTGTAATAAGGAAACTTTCATTTCACGTTGCATATAAATGTTTCAAATGAAGCATTCAGATCGTCGTGACAATCCCCAAAAATTCCAACAAGCATAACAAGAACTATAATTATAAATATAATCTGCAGAAATTCATGAAATCAGGCTGCAAAAATAATTTGGATCAGAAGGGAAAATAACATATTTGATCATATCTGTTGAATCACTAGAAGATTAAAAATATAAACAACAAAAGATCTACAAGTTTACATTTTCCTTTAACAGTTACAAATGTCAGACAGCAAATTAAAAGGAACTCATCTGCAATTCAAAAGATTACATATATAAATTCTCCATTTCATTGTAAATTTTCCATAACTGTATTCACGGTATTGTCGGTTATATACTGTTTAAACACACCATATTGCTCAAGACATGAAACTTCACACACAAAAGCTACAATTTCTAATATCTATCTGATAGCTACAGTGAAGTGGACATGGCCAAAAGCATGTGGACACACGAAAGTAAAAGGACCATATGTAATAGTTGGACATGTAGTTGGATGAAGGCAGGAATATTGGGAATCTAAAAGAGCCCAAAACTTGGAGTCCAATATAGTGACACAAAAGAACACAAGAGTAAACAATAGTTGCAGATAAAGGAAAACATTTGTAAACAGCGGCATCTGCTGGAGCTATTATACCTGCAAATAAAGATAAACGACTACATCTAAATGATTAAATGATATTAATTAAACATGGTAAATGACAAAGTCCATTAATTTAAGTGGTTTTTTTGGGTGGTGATATTTCATAATTTGATAATTGATACCTTGACTTCAGTTCAGGCACTTTTCCACCACTTTCAGCTGACATGATTTGCCATAAAATTCAATGTTTATCTGGTAAGTCCAAGGTTTTTTTCAGTTGTAAGAAACACAGCCTGAAGCACCGTGGAAAACCAAGCAGAAGATACCAAAGTGCCAAATTTGCTCTTGATGTTCAACTTTCAATTTTCACTGAGAAAACTGTCAGATAGACATTTTTTCTCTTCAGTAACTTTGGCCTACTTCAGCTGAAGTAGCTCAGCAGTGTTTCCACAGGGACCTTCAATCTTAAACCCAGCGTGGAGCGGCTGAGTGAACGTGGTCTGGACTCTGTGGAGGAGAGTCATGGTCTCAGAGACGCTGTAGAAGGACAGAGTACCTGCACTGTGATCCAGATACACCCCCACTCTAGAGGATGGAGGACCTGAGACGGGTATGTTGATATCATCATGTGTGAATGTGTAACGCTGTTTGAAAACACCAAATGCCCAAGACAGGTCATTTTCTCCAAATTTGTCATCGAGAGCGTCGACATCTTTGTATGCAACCACGATTGAAATTCCTCCCACACCTTTCTCCACCTCAAAGTAACAACGTCCGGTCATTCTTGCTCTACTCAGGACCTGACCATTGACAGTGAATCTCTCTGAATCATCATCATAATATTGTTCTACCGAAGTTAATGTTGCTTTTCTGTTCCCATCAGACAAGAACAGCTTTTCGTGTGCTGTGTTTGGATCCAGTTTGAGTTTTCGTGAATATTTTAAGAATTCAGCTCTGGTCTTTGGTTCTGGTTGTGACAGTAAAACGTCCACTTCCTTCACTGACACTGAGCTCTTCTTCCATTCTTCATCCAGAACTTGCTGTAGTTTATCTCTGACCTCTGACACAGCTGCTGTCACATCCTGAAAGTAGGTGAGAGGACGGATATGGATGCTGGATGAGTCTGTAGGCTCACTGAGTGCTGACACTGAGGGGTAGTTGTGCAGGAACTCGTTGTGATCCTCTGTGTGTGAGAGCTGCTCCAGCTCGGCGTCTTTCCTCTTCAGCTCAGCGATCTCCTGCTCCAGCTTCTCCTGAAGCTCTTTGACTCGACTCACTTGGGTTTCCTGCTGGGATCTGACCTCCTGCTTCACATCGCGGCTTCTTTCCTGGAGGAGACTCATCAGCTGGGTGAAGAGCTTCTCGCTGCCCTCCAGTGTTTTCTCAGCAGACTGATTGATGTCCTCCACCTCCTGCTGAAGCAGCTTCACATCTTTCTGTCTGTCCTGGATTTTCTGCTGGACGTTTCCTCGACTCCCCTCGAGCTCTCTCTGCCTCTCGGTCCTTTCTGCTGCAGCTGAGACGGTGTCGTGGTCTTTATGTTCCTCCACAGGGCAGAGATAACAGATAATCTGACGATCGGTGCGGCAGAACATCTTCATCACCTCGTTGTGACGAGAGCAGATGTTCTCCTGGAGCTTCTTGGAGGGGTTCACCAGCTTGTGTTTCTTTAATGGAGCGACATCATAATGAGGCTGAAGGTGTGGCTCACAATAAGAAGCCAGACAGAATAAACAGGACTTGACAGCTTTCAGTTTTCTCCCAGTGCAGAAATCACAGGCCACATCTTCAGGTCCAGCATAGCAGTGATCAGCAGGAGCAGCTTGGAGTCCAGTCTTCTTCAGCTCCTCCACTAAATCTTGTAACATAGTGTTTTTCACCAGGACAGGCCTCGGTGTGAAGTCCTGCCTGCACTGAGGACAGCTGTAGGTTTTCTTCTCATCCTCTTTATTCCAGTGGGTTTCAATACAGCTCATGCAGTAACTGTGTCCACAGGGAAGAGCTACCGGATCCTTCAGTAGATCCAGACAGATTGAACAACAGAATTTTGTTTGGTCTCTCTCAATTCCTTGCTGCGCCATTTCACCTCTCCGTGTCGGTGAATGTTGGATAGTTTCACTTCCTCTGAACAGATACAAACGTCTGTACCCTGATTCAATGCAAATATTTGTTTTTGTCTTCCAGGATAGGATGTTGTATTTCTTGATATACTGGTTTCACCCAATCAGATGATCTGCAAAGGGGAAGGAACAAGGAAACGTGAACAAAGTTGGCCTCACCCATGTTTTTTCAACAGACTCCCCTCCCAGAAGGAACGCCATCAACCAATCAGCTCGCTTGATTCTGCAGTTCTTTATGCATTTGGAGTAAAATAAATAAAAACGACCTTTGTGTTCTACCAATTTGACGAGTCCAAGGCGCACCTGTGTAATAACCCTGCTGATGACTCAGCATCTTGCTGTCACAGCTGTCAGCTGGGTGAAAGGTGAAATGTTCACTAACAAAGATTTTAACAAACTTTGTTAAACAAAACTTTAAGTAAAATAAACATTTTGTGTGCAAAAAAAAAGCAGCAAAACAAATGTGTTGTGTGAGTAAATATTGTACTACAGATATAATACATATACTTGTTTTTATACTGTTGATTTTTATACAGCTGCCTGTGTAAAGATTGCAACATTTTCCTTTGAAATGTGGTGGAATAGATTTATAAAGAGATTTTTTTTAAAAAAGAGATATAAATTACAAAAAGTATAAAATATAAATACGGTGTCAGAATTATATTGTAATAAATGTATCAAGTTGCCTTCCACCAATGAGCTCCTATAGTTTAATGTAATTTAATTTTGTTATTACTTTTTTAGTGGGTAATTTGACGTTAGAATGAAATGGGCAAACTTACATCTGTTTGAGAACTGAATCCTCCACCAGTCGGACTTAGGACAGGCAGCATCTTGAATGTTTATGCATGAAGTCGACATTTAACTTATCAGTGACGCAGACGTTCCTCACGAACAGGAAACATGTCGTTTGAAAGCAGAGTAGCTTTCAGCTGCCGCCTATAATTAAGAAAATGTTTGATCGACTTCGCTCCACGCACCGGCTGCTCATTGGAAGATGTCTTATTGAAATGTCTGCCGGGGGGGAGATAGGCTACGAGTTCATTTCAGTGAGAGCTGCAGTACCGCTGCAGTACCACTATCTCTATATACCTCCATCTATCTCTACCTCTCTATCTCTTTCTATCTGTATATCTCTCTTGAAATCTCTGTAAATCTCTCTCTGTATATCTCTCTCTGTAAATCTCTCTGTAAATCTATCTCTGCATATATATCTCTGTGTATATATCACAGAAACTACAAGTTTAAAGCCGCAAGTAAAATATCCAACTAACAATACTTTTAATATGCATAAATATAAATACAACAATATAACACCTGGATTTCAATCATAAAAACAGAAAGAAGGGGCTGAAGGAGAATTGTGCAAGTCCAAAAGAATCATTGACACATTTATTTTCTTCTGTAAGAAAAGTCCGAATTGCAGCTGTTCGCTGTAAGTAAGGGAAAATAAGGTGAAACCTGAAATATATGTTAAAAAAAAAACATGGAAAAACTACTGGAGAGAAATATAGGATCCTATTATTTTCCCAACTATCTATAAACAGAGGAATATGAACATTTGGGGACATGTCAGTTTCCCCTCGTTCCTTCCAGATGTGCAAAGAGCCAGAACTTGAGTTCTGTTGAGACAACATTACTACTAACATTACATATCCACGTGATATATTTCAGTTAATTTAAATAAAAACAGCCTTGAAATCAACTGCCTTCAAACAGTTACCTCTTGCAGCCACTTGGTGCCGCCAGTGTTCCATGTTTCCTGTTGACTGGGCAACATAAAAAAGCCAGCAGTATTTAATCATGTCAGATATAATTGGAAGTTGCTTGTTGCATTTGTCTGCATGTCTAAATTGTGGACCATGAGTGTTATACTATGTTGTTTTATCCCTTTTAAGGTTGCTTTTCTAACGACTGTCCCGGGACAACAAAGGAAAATTTGCCTTTTAGGGTAAACTCCTGTCCTTTTTACTGTTGATCAATGAGCCCTGTGCCTGTCAAATCAACACCTAAATGAAAACTAATAAAAGAATAAATACACTGATAGTACATGGCAATATTACATGTATGATTAGTGGAGGTTTAGCACACATAATACTACAGTATAGTGTGTTGGACTGGCCTAAAATGAACAATTTAATCTTTTCTGGTGGTATTTTGAATAGTTCGGTACAAATCAAGTCCGATATGGCAAACGTGAAAGTGAATGTGGATTTCTTTTACCCAAACCATAATGTTTTCCTCACGTTAACCAAGTCATTTTTGCGCCTAACCCACATTTAATATATATATTTCCCCTGTCTGGCTTTCCATAACTATGGCTGATGAGCCTGTTCAATATTTCAAACCCCTACACCGAAAAGACCAAACTTGGGGGCTCGCCCGTGATAAACTCTTGACTTCTGATCTCGTAAGTTATTACTTTTATTTAGCCTACAATTAAATCTTTTTGGAAGGAGAAAGAATCCAAATCCGATCCCAAATGGACAGTTCAAAGTACAGATGTGAACGTCCCAAAGACGCAGTGAGATCCCATCTGCTCGGACCACGTTCGGAGGTGCTCGTTCAGCAGTGTTCATGTAAACATGACCTGTCATCCAAGTGTTTACTCATTCACGGGCCAACAGGGTAATATTAAAGTGCAAGAAGCTGCCAATGGTTTTTATTTCCTCTTCTTTAAACTACATTGCTTCCACCTGCTGGTTATAAAACAACAAAGCATTTCGTTTTTGCAATGGATGTACACATGGGAAGTGAAATCCGGTCACAAGAGGTCACTCGAGATGCTCGTGGAGGCGTTTTCTGAAGTCAGGTGTAAAATGACGTGCTGTCCACTTGTGATCGTATCACCCAGGAAACATGTTAATGCCAAGTGTGAACAGAGCTAATATTTAAATCCCGTTAAGACCTGCACTTCAAGTTAAAGAAACGTGCACTCTCGGAGGTAAAGAAATCTCAACATATAGACATGATATGCATAACAAGCCTCTAAAAATAAACTCAATTAAAACAGTTGTGTACCTGATTAACATACACTTATATGATATTGAAGTGTAGTGCTAGAAGACTTCCCAGTATGCCGTACAGTAAGCCGTTTGGGAGATGCGATATGATCTGGCAGTCTGTCAAAGAGGAAACCACCAGTAAATATTTAATCAGCAATTCGGTTCGCCTTTCAAATATTCATGAAATCTAATCAACTTAATCACAGT
Organism: Brachyistius frenatus; assembly: GCF_029030835.1. Classification (NCBI taxonomy): domain Eukaryota; kingdom Metazoa; phylum Chordata; class Actinopteri; family Embiotocidae; genus Brachyistius; species Brachyistius frenatus. The sequence goes on from NW_027210938.1 coordinate 237,295, forward strand.
GTGATCGTTATTTCACGGCGTAATGAAACTCCCTGCCAGCTCACTCAAGTGTGTCCGGGGCGGCTGACTTCACGGCGTCGCTCTCTAAAAGTCTCACACACACACACACACACACACACACACACACACACACACACACACACACACACACACACACACACACACACACACACACACACACACAATGTAGGTGTCTAGAAAGGGAGAAGGGAAACCAACAAGCCAAAGGAGGTAGAGAGAAAATAAGGAAGGAAGGATGGAAGGGTTTATTAAAATTTACATTTAGAATCTGAATGGGCTTCTTTTATGTAACAAGTAACAAATTGAAACTCTACACTCACAGTTTAAATTTGACAGTACGTGCTTTTTCCTGAATGCATTTCTTTACGTTTTCAATTAATGAAGCTCACATCTGGCATAGAAAACAAAAACAATGTTTATTACTTACTTTACTTGTAATTATTTTCTGTCTGTCCCATGGACTATATAAAAGTGCATGTGGATTCCTGGTCTGAAAAATGAGGCCGGTGCAGAAGTAACTTAATCTGCAATACCAGCGAGTGCCACTAGAGGTCGACTCCAAAAAGCCTCCGGCTCCATAGACTCCCATTCAACTTCTCTCATCAAATACAACGTCAATAAAATGTGTCCATCAGTTATCTCGGTGTTGCTAGCAAAAGTAAGTTCTTCTTATTAGTTTTCTGGAGGTCCATATGAAAATAATCCCTCATTAATTAGAAAATAAGCTTTAAAAAGACGCATTTTTAGGGCATTTTTGTTTGATTGACAGGCCTGTGGTGAAGTCAAGTTATGGCTATTGGTGGGCGGGACGTAGTATTGCTGGGTTTCCAATCAGCTCCCCCAACATGGTCACGACCGGCTCCAAACCGCTCGGCCAAATCCCGAATTTGTGGCTTCATTACCGCAAATCTGTTGTGTTCTTGCTAGCTGGCGTAACCTAACTTGACAGCAGTTAGGAAAAACTAACAGCTGATTGGCTAAAAGCTGAATCGCTTTGTGTCACAAGGGGGGGTTGGGACATCTGTGGGTTATCAAATTTATATGCATATTGTTCGAACCGTGTCGGGTTCTATACAGACTACCCTTTAAAAGATGCAATTACCACATAATAAATCAACACATGGTGGCTTTTAATTGAATTTGATCAACCTATTAGTGAGTAAACAACACACTGAAACCCAGAAAAAACAAACAAACAAACAGGCAGTTTAAAACCAAGCGCAGGAATTTCGAGAAGACAAGCGGAAAAACATAAATATGCTAATTCTGTAATAAGACAAGCTTCCCGATGACACGACAACATGCTTTTGTTTTATCTCGTACGTGCAACCTCATCCTCCACTGCTACCAAAACCCCGGCCGAGGAGGCTGCAGAGAGTTTGCCGGGAGGCTGCAGCCGCGCCTCACGGAGGGAACAGCGAGATGGATCTAATGTACAGTATAATGTTTGGCCCGAGGAGAGCGCGGGGAAGCTGCTGTGTCCTATTTGCTGGGATGTTGAGCTCATTTTGGAGAGCACTTCATTCTCCCTGCCCTGTGGGATCTGAGCCACAGGCTGAAATACAGTACAATCTATCTGGTTTTCATCACAGTAATAGCTTCTCTGTTGTGTCTGCGTGATGCTACAGTCTACGTTATCTCACCTTATCAGTTTGGATGTGTGGGAACGGCAGGAGGAGATGCTATACATGTATTTTTTTGTTTGTAATATTGTAATATTTTAATGGATGCACACATCAGAAAGCTGCAGGTTCTTCTCGGCAGCGTATACGTGAGCACTTCATGTTATTTCTTGCTCTCCTTCATCCACTTTGCCTCAAATGTATTCATACATGTTCCTATTTTAAGGGTACAAAAAAGTTCTTCATTTTGAGACAAATTAAATAATAGTTTGGAAAAGTTTTTGGAAATGATTGCTTCCAGGGAATTAAACTGTAGGAACCACAATTTGTCTGTATGCCTCTGGCGTTTTCTAGCCTTAAGGTTTGAGCTTTTCGCAGTGCTGAGAAATAAGGAGGCCAATTAAAGCAGAAACCCAAGATAAACTTCAAATGAAACTGTGACATAAATAATAAAAAAAAATTACTACAATAATAAAATACCAGACTGATACCCCTTTAATGTAGGAATGTAAAAAGTGTAGTTGTGATTAGCATATTATAAAGACACGGAGTCAAAATGAATTCTTGCCAAGAAAGTCATAATTTTTGATGATGCTCGTCAATATTTAATGAATTTTTTTAATATGTAACTTTAAAGTTGAACAAGGGACTTTAAAGCTGGACTTTTGGCCACTAGGGGGCAGAAGACCTTCTAAGAAGAGAAAATCAAGCTACAGTTTATAAAAGTGGACGTAGCCTCACCACCAAAGTCGGTTGGGTACAGTCTCTGAATGTTATTGATATCACGCCAAAGTGTGTAATGTACTGATCAGTCCACCAGAGGGCATTGTGTTAGTGTCACATTTTACCTCACCTAGGCGTGAAAAATTAAATGCGTTTAGTTTGGGTTTAAAATTTGAATTTTTACGCAAATAACATGATGAATGTCATGTAAATTAAAATACTTTACTTTATGTACGTGATTTAATTATGCCGTTTAAACGAAATCCACAGTGAGTTTTGATTTCTCACAAACTCAAACAATGGTCCTCCAGTTGAAAGTCTTTTTATTTGAAATTTTACGTAAATAACGCAATGTGTGTCATGTAAATTAACTATGGTACTTTATGTATGTTAAATACTTAATTATGCCGCTTTAAAGAAATCCACAGTGAGTTTTGATTTCTCACAAACTCAAACACAAATCATCAGGTTGAAAGTTTATTTCTAACCACCTGTTGTTGTCATACATGTGTGTATTATTCATAGCACCCTCTTGTGGACTGACAGGTGTACTACACCAGACACAACATTTTGTGTCAATCCATCCAATTGGTGGTTACACCGACACAAAATTTGACCCGTCGGTGGCCCCAAATTTCTCCAGGAGATATGCAAAATGTCACGAAATAACGGAGAAATTTCATGATACTTTATTGACATTGCTGTGCATTTTTACATTTTAGTCACAAGCAGATACAGCATTTGTATGTACCTGATTTTTAGTCAAATCCCGATCATTTCTCCAGCAACAACATTACAAAAGGCTAATCCTCCACAGGACCGCTGCTTTCAGTCAATTCTCTCTTTCCTGCTGTGCTCAGATATACTCGGAGCGCATGAGCTCAGCGAGGTGAAATACTACAATAGAAAAAACACAAATCCCAGAGGCTCGACACCTGAAGGTAAACAAAGAGGTACAGCGTCTCGCTAATCCTCTGAAGAGGGAGTCAGTCACTGGAAACCTGCGAACCACAAGGACACGACGCAGAAAAGGCCAAAGACGAGGGCTGAAGCGATGAGATGTCGCAATGGAAACGGTGAAATGATGGTCGGGAGCAGATCGGATCTTATCCTGGATGGAACGGAGATTATCAGTTTGAGGAAGGTGATTGACAGGGATTAAAAAATTTGCTGTTAATTGGAAGTGAAGGTGAAGTGGGGGAGATTATGTAAATCAGATATTATGATGCAAAATAGTGAATTGAATAGAAGAAGGGTTGGTATTGGATGTCTGTTCAAATTTGTTATTTAAGAGGATTTTATTTTAACAGTTTTTCTTTGAGGTTCATTTTTGATGTTCTAATAAATTTAAATCATAATTTCCATCTGTACTTCCATCAAGTTGTTTGGGTTGTGGAAATTGTTTTATTTCACCTTACAAAAAGCAAAGAAATTCTGCACCTCCACATGAAAACTCCTCACAGAGCTTTGAGTTTTTAGCGTTGGCAGGTCTGTCCCGTCGTCAACTACGCAACACTGACAAGTAAATACACCTCTTCACTTCGCTTTTGCATTTAATTAGGACATGGTACGAGCATACATGAAAATCTTTCATCCTCCACCTCTTCCTGTCTTCTACGTGGCTCTTCTTTTTTTTTTTTTTTAAGCCTACAAACTGAAAGCAGGAGAAAAAAAAGAAAAAAGAAGATAAAAGTGGTGAATGAAGCAGCAACATGGCAGGAGCATCCACCTAACCTACATTTAGGTGCTTTAATATTTAATACGTGTTTTAGTGTGTAAAAGTAGTGGATTACTGCATACACTATTCATAACTGCCACATGTTTAGAAAAGGATTCAGAGAAAATTGGTAAATTTTGTTTTTATTTGTGCTTTAATCAAATTATTGTTCTAAAAATTAGCTATCATTTTGATAAATGTTGTAATAAAACATTTTAAACACCTTAAATTCAGAAAAACATAAACTTAAATAGGATGAATACTAAATTGTTAAACAATTAATGGTTTTCATGCAAGGGCGCCAAATACTGACAATTTTTGTAAAAGCCCGCCGTCGTCTCATACGTATGCGCCAAAAAATACGTGGTCAGGTTGAGGAAAAGACACAGAAGTTACTTTTTTGTACGTGATATAAGCAAGTTCCTTCCATTCCTTTACAGAAAGCCACGCTGACTTTTGCTTCCTCACGGACTCAAACAGCGGTCTCCTGGATTAAAGTCGTGTCTTTGTCCCATCCAACCAATTGTTTCGTTGTAATAGAAATAATGGAGTAGGTTAATCTGTATTTGGAAGAAGTCACTGCCGGACTTCGGAGGTGAAATTCATACATGCTTCCCATCGATGGCGCCTAAACAAAGTGGGAAGGTCCATATTTTCGTACGTAGCAGACCAACGCGTACCCTAAACTGTAGTACGATTGGCACTGCGTTCATGTGCACATCGGCCTGTAAACACGGACATGGAAAGTAGAAACCACTAAATCTATTAGTAAATTTAACATACTCAGAAATGTCTAGTGGGCATTTCAACCGCAGTGTGATTTGAGTAATTTTTTGAGAATTGGTGAATGTGTTTTTTGCTTTTTTAAGTCGACAGGTTCCGAAACAGTATTTCATATTAAGCGGTTAGTTGGCCTACAAGCTGTCTCGTCAGCTGAATGTTCGCATCTCTTTACCATTTGAACTGTTTTTCTCATATCAGCAGCAATTATCTTGGTGAGGGTAAATATGTCTCTGCAGCTTTAGCCGTATGTTATTTGGGTCATCCGTCCATCCCAGAAACGCGATATCTCAAGAACGCTGTGAGGGAGTCTCTTCAAAATTGGCACAAATATTCAGCTGGTCCCAAAGGCAACCTATTTAGAATTTCAGGGTCAAAGGTCACTGTGACTTCAAGTCCGTCCCATTTTTGTGAACGTGATCTCTCAGGAATTCTTCGAGGGAATTCATTCAATTTCGGCGCAACCGTTCACTTGGACTTCAAGGATCAACCAATAAGATTTTGGTGGCCAAAGGTCAACTTAGCTGTGACATAATGTTCGGCAAAAACTCTTCTCTGTATTCACTGTTTAACTGACATTCACGTTGAGTTGTGGCGTAAAAAAAAAAAAAACACGGATTCAAAGAATTATAGAAACTGTTGCTTGACTTTGAATGGCCGATGCTGAATCACAACCTTCCTTCTCCTCATGATGTCACAGCTTCAGCAGCCGTCTGCCTCCTAAAGCCGAGAGCAGAGGGGGCGGGGGGTTTGTATGAGGGGGGGGGAGTTACACACTGTGCAGGGCTTCCCGCTGCAGCGCCGAGTCTTTTCCTGAGCATTCGAAGAGAAAGAAGAAGCAGCAGCAGAGGACGAACCACTGGGAAAAATTATAATAATACAAGAAATCTGCTGTATGGCACCGGTGAATGGGACCTGCAGCCGAAACATGGAGTGCCCAGACTGTGATATGAGAGGAAAGTCCAAGAGGAAGAGGAGGAGGAGGTGTAAAGGTAAAGCTTAGTCCAGCAGCTGTGAAGTTCATGTGGGGACTGTCGCAATGATATTTATATTTATGGTGTTTTACAGAGACTTTGTCATGTCAGATTATTTTAAAAATCTCTTATGGCATCCATAGTTATGTGTGTTTTAAGTTTTTTTTTGTGCTTTATTGCATGTTTTTAATTCCATACATATTCTTGTTGCGGCTTTGTTTCGCTGTGGTATTTAGTGTCACTGCATTACACCACTTTCAATAAGCACATTGAAGAGGAATTATCTGATGAGTGTGTCCCAAATGAGTTCAATATGACCACAATCCTCTTGTAATTCTTTTTCTGCAGTAACTTCAGTATATTTATCGTGAATTTTGTTGTGTTTGAGAAGCAGAAATGAACGTCAATGTTTGAGTTACTTTTCTCGCTGAAGGTTTGTGTTTGAGTTTTGGTACGTGAAAAAAAACAAAAAAACATGACTATTAATCAAAAATGGAGACTTCTCTCTATAAGAAATGGCAAGAAAAGAAAAACAATATATCTGTTAATGTCAAATATATTTATAAAGACTTTCTATATTTTATATCTGCGTTTTTTCCACTTGAAGATTTTGCATGATATCTCTCATAAGGGCTGAAGAGGAATGAGGTAATGTGTGCTCCAGTTTTTTTTAATTTTTTTATTTAGTCTTGTTGCTGCAGTCACACAAAAAAACAAAAAAACAAAAATCTTGTTACGTTGGGTTTTGGACGGCAATATTTCTTGTGTTGAGATGAGGATTTGGGAGGATTTCGCACTTTTAAAAAGAATAAAACATGGATGAAGGAAAAATAATACTCATCCTGGTTCTCACCATCGTAGTGCACCTCAGCTGCAGTGACTGCAGATCTCCGCCATGTTTTTCAGACTACATTTAAAATGTTTAACAGCACTGCCTCCTCATTATTACGTTCTGATTTTGACCCGATGACGGTGAACAGAAGAGAGTCTTAAAATGTCATAGCATGAAAGATAAGTGAGACGTTTCAAAAGAACTTTAAAATATTAAGCTTGAAGGTTATGCAGACAATAAATGATAAAACTCCAATGATCTTCGAAGTGTCCGTGTAGATTTATATTCCAAAGATCATAAGTAGAACCAGGGATCGACTGGTGGTCGAGAAGTCTCATAAACTTGAACAGGCTGCATGTTCGGCCTTCATTTTACGGTATATATGTGCGTTAAATACAATCATGATACGAGCGCTGTTAATCATAATCACAGTCGGCCGGGCAACAGGTCAGCCTTTTAGGATTAAACCGGCATTGTTCTCCACATGCTAATCCTCGGTAAATGCTGCAGATTACTGCGTGCTGACTGTGGTATTAAATCCGATGGTTATTCAAAGTGCGTTAAACCCATTCCACTTTCATTAATGACCCATCAGCCTTTTTTTTTGTACATCAGCGCTGGAGTGAAAGCGTGTCGTAGAAATCATTTACGCAGCGTAACCCCTCAAATCCAACTATCTTAAGGACCAGAATGCACTCAGCTAAATGCTTCCGCGACATCCGAGCTATAATTTAACACCAGCTGTCATTTCAGAAACAGGAGGTGGCATCTTTTTCGCAGACGTCTGCGTTTGAGACATCACAAGTTTTTAGATAGCTGCATTCTGAATTGTCTAGTTTTTCTTTTCTTATTTTAAGTACGAATTGCAGCTACCCTTACAAAGTATGTACTGTTGCACGCAGTATGCATACGACTCGGACAAACTACTTCGTCATTAAAATTTGCACCGAACTGTGTTCCAGTCACAGACTGGATATAAAAGTGTTCGCAGCTTCCGGCTCTGAAAAATGATGCTGATGCAGAGATGCCTTAAGCTGCAATACCACCGAGTGTCACTAGAGGTCGGCTCCAATAAGAAGGACTGACTTTAGCTTACAACACCGAGATAACTCGTGGAGAAATTTTATTGACTTTGAATTTCATGAGAGAAGTTGAATGGGAGTCTATGGAGCCGGAAGCCTTTTGGAGCCGACCTCTAGTGGCACTCGGTGGTATTGCAGATAAAGGCACTTTCGCATCAGCCTAATTTTTCAGAGCTGGAAGCTACGTCCAATTTTATATAGTCTATGATCTAAATTTACACGGATATTATTCAGCAGTAAAACTGGTAAACACTGGTATGCATTCAAAGCAAAAGACGTGGGTACATTTTTAAAAGTGTTTCCCGCTGACCTGTAGCTCATCATGCCAATACAACAGTTAGCACAGTTACAGAGACAACAAAACAATTTCAGTAGTTTTCTATTAGGTTTTCTGTTGCTTGCACAACATTTAAATAACTCTTCTTCAGTCTAATGCAGCAGATTACTGGAAAAGCATGTGATTATCTCGAAGGAAAAAAAAAATAATTGAGAATTCTCTAGATGACAAGAACTTTATTTTAGCTCCTTTATTACAGAAAACTGTAGTGGACAGCCGGAGCACATAATGAAATTACTTTGCTAATAAGGATTTTGTTTTTTCTCTCTCGTGAGCTTTTCAGCAAAAATAAATTGACATTTGGCTGTAAAAAATCCCCTTCTGTTGGCTTTTTAGTCAAATTAACAAACTGTCATTTGCTGGCTGTAAAGTCGAGTTGGAGAAATGATGTGATTGTCCTGCTTTCAGCGAGGATTATGATTCTCCAACATGGAACAAACAGCTGCTGTCCGTGATGGGGCTGTCAGTTGGTTTTGTTTTTTTGGACATGTCTGTACATTGAATGCATTTTGGATAAGTGAGCTCCGTCGTGCAGTCAAACTTAGTGGGGCATGTCAGTGCGCAATTTCACTGATGGATTCGGCAGTCGCCACACTTCTCTGGGCTTCGCGAAAAACATTAGCAATATGGTTTGTGTGCCCATTTAACTTAATTGCAGGGACGCTCAGCGGGTAAAAGCGTGCCACTAACTCTGCGAGGGTTACGGTTGCCATTTCCTCTGCAGCTCAGAGGGGAAGTGCTGCCGCTGAGCTCTGATCCCCACCGGGGCCGAAGAAGCAATAGAGTTTCTAGTTGAAATTTGTAGATTTTCTGCATGCTGAGCACGATACTTTAATTAAATAAATCTGCATTTTATCATTGATTTCTATTTTTCAAATTTCAAATTTTGAGTTTTGAATTTTTCAGACCACTTGAGGACTAAATCGCGAGTTCCTCTTTGAACCACTTTCTGCAGTTGCCGTTTACACCTGATTTTATTCACATCTGTTCAATGCTTATTATATTCTCACGTAAATGTCACAGAGTCATGGCAGATGAATTAACCTGAAAAACAAACATGCACGATTACATTTATTAGTAAAAATTACTTTATCCCCGTGAAAATGCAAGACATTAAATACACGTCAAATCTGTAAAATTCTAAACATTTCAATTGTAAAATTTCCAACCAAATTTGAGGCGATATATAAAATACAAGCCAAGTCCACTTTTATACACAGTCTATGATCTTAATACTGAAACTACCTTACATTTTCAATCTACATTCATTTTATAGACTAGATATAAAATGGATGGGTTTTTTTGTGTCTGAAAAGTGAACATGAAAATTCCTTAAAGTGCAATACCCCTGAGGCTTCTAAAAACCTGTCTCCAAAGACTCCAATTCAAAAAGCATCAACTTCTCTCATGAAATACAAAGTAAATGAATGTTTTCCACATGTCATGATGGCATCTTTAGTTAAAGTCCCTCCTGATCAGTGTTCTGGTGATCCTTCTGAAAATAAGTCCATCATTAATTAGATATTAGGCTTCAAACAGAGCTGTATTTGGTTTGACGATTGACTTTTCTTTCAGTTGAACCAATTTAAAATGATTTACAGCGTGTTCCAGGCATTTACAAAAAAGAATGAGGGTATGCTTCATTTTTACTTTCTTGGAAAAACAGTCGGCCTACATTTAAATATCAGCTCCTGAATCATAAAAGTCTAACAGAGCCTGCTTGTCTGTTTATTTTGTTGTATTACAACTTTTACATAAATGAATAATCCAATTTCTTTCTTCCCGTACCTGTCATTAGCAGCAAGTACACTCTGTTGGGTGTCTGTAAGATTGGATTATCATAGCTTTACTGTTTACTCACTGACACCTAATCAAAATTTAACCACGAAAACAAACTCGGTTGACAATTAAAGACAAATGAAACCTAATCTTTCAAACTGATGAAGGTGACAGCGAGGCAGCAAGCGAGGGCATTAAAAGTTGAGGCGAGGCCGTTGCGAGTGGTCGACAGCCTCCCATAGATTATGTCTGTCATTATTATTATCTCTCCGTGAGGTTTCATTGCACATTACCATATGTTCCAGGCAATAATTTCATCACTCATTTCCGAATAATGATCATCAGCCTGTTGATTTAAGACAAGCAGACGTTTAGCTTTGTTTTCTCAAATGTGATTTGATGAGATGACGGCCTGAACTGAATTAAAAATTGAGGAAAAGCTTTGTAGTCTGCTCTCACGGCACGAGGAAGAAGAAAAGGATATTTGGCGGAAAATCAGAAACAGCCATCTGCCACGGTTATGAATTAAGACAATAAATATGTGAAAGCAGCATGCAAATGGTGCCAATGTGAGAATGCAGTTACAGTCCACTTTGGAAAAAATTACACAATTAGATGCAAAATATGAAAGTTTCGATAATATTACAGTACACCAGAATGCAGGCGACCCACATGCAAAACTGTGTGACGGTAAGTTAAAGAAAAGTTAGGTTTACTCACGGAAAAGTCAAAACAAATAAGGCCCTCCTTTTTTTTAGATCCAGGCTGGAGCAGAAGGTTAAGAAGCTGCAAACACTAGCCAACCTAACAGACTACATCACCTGATGGGATAACGAGCCACAGCTGGGCGGGAAAACTAAACAATGGCAGGAAATAAAGCACACATGGACACTGAAGGTGGAGGATTCCAAAATAAAACAGGAAGTCATAACAGAGGCCAAACCATTGAATATATATACAAGTAGACGTAACTTCTGGATCCGAAAAATGAGGACAATGCGGAAGTGCTTTAAGCTGCAATACCACCGAGTGCCACTGGAGGGTTGGATCCACAAAAACGCTCCGGCTCCATAGACTCCCATTAAACGTCTCATATGAAATACAGTCAGTACATTTTTTTCCACAAGTCATTATGGTGTCATTCACCAAAGACACTCCTTTGTTAAAATAATTCCGTCATAAATTAGAAATTCGGCCTCAAAAAGCTCTTAACGAGAGAGTGTCTGTTTGATTGACAGGCCGGTTGTGAACTTAGGTTTACGCTAAAGTTGGGCGGGATGCAGTATCTCCAAGCTTTCCGATCAGGTCGGGCAGATCTGATTTTTTTTTTGGGCCTTTATTTCAGAAATAAAACAAGCTGTGATGGCCGAGTGGTTAAGGTGTTGGACTCGAAATCCAATGGGGTTTCCCCCCGCAGGTTCAAACCCTGCTCACAGTGTTGTAACTTTGCTCTTCTCTAAAGGCAACTGGAGTCACTTGGACTTGCTTGATTGTCCAAATGTGCTCATTTCAATCTCCAAACCGCTCTGAATATTCATCACAGAGAGATGCAGCGTATAGCCAATGAAACGACCTCAGCTTTCCAGCAATGTCAGCGTCTCGTCCGTGTGACGAAGAGCTGCAGAGACAATACGCTTTGAATTTGCATCAGATTTAAATCATCGTTACCCTTTGCATGTAGTTCTGCGTCCATTTCCACAGCTAGTCTCCACACCATGACTAGTCTTGATTTTGCCACATATCACTATAAACTATTAACATCGTATCTCCGTAAGAGACAGATTTAGCTACGCTGAAATTCAACCAATCGGCCATCTCAGCTTATGTTCATAAGCCTACTTATATACTCATACTACGTCCTTAGAATAAACAACACCAAATAATCTTGTATCCGGTGTGAGCAGGATTGGAAACTTTTAAAGGGTTTCCTGTCAGTACCTGTAAAGACATTGATTGGCCTTTGAACGCTGTGAGTAGGGTTTGAACCTACGCGGGGACTCCCCGTTGGATTTCGAGTCCAGCGCCTTAACAACTCGGCCATCACAGCTGCTCCAGATGTGCTTCCTGATGTGAATCAGTCCATGTTTGGAAGGATAAGAAAGGCCTCGCTGGCAAACAAAAACATTTTCTTGTTCAATCATCGCTCCACTCTCCCGCCTCAATCAGCCTGTAGATGGATGCACGTGTTTTGGAATAAGTGAGATCACACTTTCTAGCGTGAAGGATTTTTCTCAACAGGGTTTACGTAGCTCTGTTAAAATCGTGCTTTCTTTGATCGATAGGCTCATTTAAACGCACTGTCAGCAGTTTGCTCTCTCAACCTGCCCACACACACCAACAGAGAGCTGATCAAAGCTCGACGTATGGCAGTATCAGAGCACACAGTTTCACAGATGAAAGATTAAAAAAAGAGGATTTTCAATTTTATATTTAATTAGGAAACCAAAAAATCCATTTTGTGAGCTCAAAAGCAGTCAACTTTTTTTTTACTTCAGTGCATCTTGTAACGAGGAAGGAAGTAGGTCATGTTTCAGGCTTTCCTCGCATCCCTTAGATTGACTCCGAAATGATCATCAACAGGATTTTAAGGAGATTCTTTTTTGTGGAAAATCCAATCCATCGTTCAGAGACTCAGTCTCAGAAAGATGTAAAACACAATCAAAACTAATCTTAAGCAGTTTTTATTGAAGGAGAAAATCGCGAATGCCTCATTTAAATACAGTTTATAATAAAAGCCAGTCAGTTTGGATGTCAAATTTAAATCTAAAGTAGCAAACACTCTAACTCTCACTCTGCTATTAGCATACTTTCAGAGTGCAGTGTGCAATTGTCTGAAATATTTGAATCAATATTACTTAATACGATTGATATCACAAACGCATGTTGACGACGAGCTTCCAGATCGGAAAAAAAATTCTTAATGGGGAGATGGTTTCTTACCTGACGGGATTCACATCCAACCGGGAGGACTTGGCGAACTTTCCAGTTATGCGATAGAAAATAAATGAATGAATGAGTGAATGAATGGAAGGATGAAAGGAAATGTGTGGAAAGAGATAAACGACCAGGATCCCAACGTCTCCCCTTATGGCCAGATGGGACATGGAGTTAAAACCCATTGACACCATGATGTTGGTGACCGTAACAGGTCTCAGGTGTGACCTCAACGACTGTCAAGGTGTTAATGAGCCTCCAAAAAGGTCAAAAACCAGGGAGTCCACTCCACTCAGTAAAAAATAAAGAGTTACAACATCTTTAAATAATTCTAGCAAGTCCAGCTGCCTTTGGATGTAACACTTGAAGCGAGGTTTTTCCACATTGAATCCCGACTGGATTTCAAATCAAACAGGACTCTAACGATGGACTGATGGTCGACAATCAAAACCCATTCAGACCATGATGATTGTGACGGGCCTTAAACGTGGCCTCCTCAAAGTGTTAACGATCCAAACAGAAGGTGAAAGTAGACAGATAGGAATTGTGGGGAAAGAGAACAAGTAAACATTGGCTGGTTAGTGGTTTTGCAGGCCTTGAACATGTCCTTAGAGATTCTCAAAGTGTTTTTAAATCCTCCGGAGGTTAACAGCCACAAAGTCCACCAGACTCGCTCAAGAAACAAGTTGCAGACGCTGTGAGCAGGGTTCGAACCTGCGCGGGGAAACCCCATTGGATTTCAAATCCAACGCCTTAACCTCTCGGCCATCACAGCTCTTTCTTTCCATTTTTAAAGGCAAAAACTTTGAAAATCCAATACAGACAGCCAGACAGGAAATATGGGGAAAGAGAGCAGGTCAGTGAAATGTGAGTGAAGATGTGAAAAGGTGGATTGAATTCCTCAGATAAGAAGGTAAAGAAGCATTTACACCAAGACCGTAGCAGCTCAGATGATTGCCTGGTGTCCCAAAACCAACTCCCACTGTGACTATTGATATCTAACGACTCACAGGATGGCTGGCCGGGTCTCACGTGTGACCTTGAGAGGTCTTCAAGAAAGTCAAGCACTTTCATTTGCAACACTGTTAGTTATTTATCTGTGTTAAGCATTAAAGACTCAAACTCGCTGTGAGCAGGGTTTGAACCTGCGCGGGGAAACCCCATTGGATTTCAAGTCCAACACCTTAACCACTCGGTCATCACAGCTGCCGGAAAGAAACCCTTAAATCTTAAAACAAAAGAAACAGTGAGGATAATGATTGTTAAGTTAAAACGTTGCCTCTTTTCTGACCTTCAAACATTTGGAAAACTGCTGGCTGATATCAACATGAGAAAGAGGGATGGCTAAGACGTTATTAGACAATCCAATACGTATTCAATTTAAGGAATCCCAAAGAATTTACTCTCAAAATGGCCACTTTTTCAAATGGAAGCCGGCGTCAAATCTCTCTGAAACATCTGTCCGAAATGGTAAAGATGGGAAAGATTTAGATGTTATCGACTTCCAAGTCTCAAATGCTGCGACTCTCCCATTATTCGTGTTATTAAGCGCCGAGTTGGATATATCAAAGCTTTTCCCAAAAAGAAAAGTTCCCCCGCTTCATGCAGAAACTTTTAATTACGATAAACTGCGATATGATGTGAACACACGGAGGGAACGAGCTCTCGTATGATCCAACGAGCACTTTGTTTGAAGCGGGATAATGAGGATAATAAGGCTTTCTTTTTTCTTGACCAGATTTCAAAGCAACACAACTTTTCCGGGTAGAAGCTCTTTTGTGTTGGGACTCATTTTAAAAACCGTTAAATCTAACCGATGTAAAAGGAGCAGGGAATCAAATCTAATGAGCAAATAATAAAACCAAACATCTACGGTTACAAACATGGTTACTAACACCGAGGCGGTCGGAAAGAGAAATGAATCCAGAAAGTTTCCATATTTCTTTGCCCTTGAGGAAAGACAGTCCACATTACAAGTAAATGAAACCACTTGCCATTAATTATGCTTAGCAAATGAGATTATCCGCGGCTGTCGGACCGCACACACACATCGGACAGCCCCCCCCCCTCCCCCACCCACCCGCCATGCCTAATTTCATTATTCTATTAAATAAGGTTCATTAACAGCGGCTGGATGGAGAAACTTCACTTCTAAGGTTTAATAAACACAAGCACTGAGGAAGATGAAGCCACCTTCCTCTTCTCATCTCCGCTCTACTCTCCTCCAGTAAATTGTCGTCTTTTGTCTCTAAGTAACTCCTTAAAACAGCAGTTTTATTGCATTTTCTGCAGTCACTGATGCGTTTACAAAAAAAAAAGGCTAAAATTATAAAGACGAAAGCTCAGAGAAGAAGCTTGCGATGGCGAAATTGTGTCGATTCCTGTTTAGATTTTTTTGGAGAATGAAAATCAAAGTCCTGAGAAAATGTCGACACCCGATTGGATTCATACGCCATCAAGGTCAATAAATCAGGCTGCTCATTGAGCTCCATTCACGGTCTGCCTCCAGTAAGCAACAGTTAAAGACTCACTCAGAGCATAAGTTACATTCTTGTTGGGAAATGAGACTCAGCACAAAGGCTGCTGTCGCAAATCTTCTTAAAATCCGATAAAAGGATTAATTTTCAATTTTTTTTTCAGACTCTCGAACTTCCTTTGTGTAGCTGTGATGGCTGAGTGGTTAAGGCGTTGGACTTGAAATCCAATGGGGTTTCCCCGCGTAGGTTCAAATCCTGCTCACAGCGATTCAGCTTTGTTGCCGATGGCAACACCTTGCAGACGTCGCAATCATCGCGAGGAACTTTCTGAGCGTAAATAACTTCAAATCGGCTCCACTCAGACTTTATTCTCAGATCAGATCTTTTAGGTTAGTCGTTAGTTTTCCAGACATCACCAATAGCTGCAGGGGTTGTTGTGGCAACCACGTACGCGCAGCTACGCTGGCTTTCCAACACGGAAGCTGACAGCACACGACGAGCAACTCTCATCGCTGTGATGGCCGAGTGGTTAAGGTGTTGGACTCGAAATCCAATGGGGTTTCCCCGCGTAGGTTCAAATCCTACTCACAGCGACTAAATGTCTTTAATGTTACAGACAGGGAACTCTTTCTCTAAATGAAGACATCTTGATCTATAAAAAAAAAAACGTCTTTGAGGAGACCATCTGAATATAAACCAATACTGGACTCCGACTACACAAAAGATATTGACATGATTTAGTTGTCGCCAACAAATTTCCAATGACGGACCTGAATGTTGAGGTCGCTGCTTGGACCAACACTTTTTCACAAATTTCCGGTTGATTTAGGATTTTTCCAACATAATTAACGAGGACGAGGAGCACCTGAATGCACCACCAGCCAAACGTCCACACCACCGCCTCCATTTTTTCCCCCACTAATCTGAAGAGTGCTTTTACACTTTTGAAACCAAATGTAACCCAACTGCGTTGGAAAACAGATGCATTTCCAAAATGCTGCACAAATTGCACCTCCGATTACTGGGGTTACTGGTAGATTAGGCAAATAATTTGTCATGTTGCAACCATGGTTAACCTCTACTTAAACCGGGTGCCAAGTCTAATACTTCAATTCACGAGTGAATGGGAGTTAATGAAGTGCTACTCAAGTGAGATCGTGCGTGTACAAGTGAGGGGAAATCGAATGAGAGATGAAGGAAAACCTATAAACAACGGAAAGTGTGGGGAACAAATGAGCTCGGCGGATGTAACGCAAAGACAAACTGTTATCCTTTTTTATTTTTATTTTGTATTTTTTGGGTCTACAATAAATAGCCCCATTAGCTGTGATGATGCAGGTCATTAAAACACCTCCACCTGCCTTCAGAAGCTGCAGGACTCACATCATTACGTTCACATCCTCATCTCACAGCTCACGCTCGTATCAGCCCACCACTTAATGGCACCACACGCCTAAAATCACTGCAAGGTGCAAGGTTAATGCAGAAGAAGTTTAATCTGCACTCTTCATTATTCGAACGACTTTTAGTTTTGCATCGCAGTGCTCTCCAGAATCAGCAGTGACCGGGGGGGGGGGGAGGGGGGTAAACAGGCAGTAAAAACGACCCACGAGAAGTCGGAAAAAAATCAACAATCAACAATCAAGCTTCGATAATAATATCACGAATTTGTAGTGACTTTCAGTTGAATTTTCACTATGACAGTTTTTTATTAGTAATTAGCTCGCATGATTTATGTATTATTTTTCACATGGTGTGTCACCGGCTCTCTCTTCCCCTGATTTCCTGTCTGGACTTCACTGTTTCCATCTAATAAAGGCAAACAAATGCACAAAAAAAAAAAAAAGGTTGAGGTTGCCTTAAGTTGATTTTTTTTTCCAATTTGCTACAAAAACAGAGGGCAGAAGAAGCTGTGATGGCCGAGAGGTTAAGGCGTTGGACTCGAAATCCAATGGGGTTTCCCCGCGTAGGTTCGAACCCTACTCACAGCGGTCAACGTGTCTTTAGTGCCGCTGACAGAAAGCAGTTTCTTTTAGCTGCGGCAGGATCGACATCCTGATCTGCTAACGGCTGACAAACCTGTATGCAAAGAGTTGTGATGGCCGAGTCGTAGAATTTACGCTGACTGGTCTCTTGATCAAACTTTGGTCACCTGTCTTACAGTTTGGGCAGTTTCATCGTCAGGTTTCCCTCATTTAGACTACATTCAAATTATGCTCACAGCCACGTGATTCACCTCGACCAACACCTTGTGTTGTACTTTAGCAAAAAAAAAAAAAAAACGCAATACGCCACCACAAGGAATCTTTTCCTAAACACTGTCAGAAAAAGCAAAAACAAAGACTTATGGCCAAGTCGTAGAATCTTCAAATTAACTTGATTTTTCCATCAAAATGTGTTCATCTGTTTTACAATTTGGACATTTCCCTCTTGTAGATTCAAATTATGCTTTTTAATGACAAATGGAGGCAAAAACGCAACGCTATGCAGTGGTAGACACAACTTAGAAGACCTTTTTCAGACTCCTCAACGGTCACTTTCTTATTCAAAAAACTTTTAATTTGAGGTTGCTTAAAAGTTATTCTGTTCCAAAGTGACGGAAAAATGTATGCACAGCCACATATACCTTAAAAGTGAATGATGAAATGTCTTTAAAATGGCACATTACTTCAATGTCGATCCATTTTGTTTATACTTTTAGCAGGAAGGCATTCATATTTTAGAAACAATGCATTTGCCAAGGCAGCTCATATTTCTGTTTGTGTCCGTGTGCGCGGGATGAATTCGACTAAACGAGCGCCGCTAAACGAAAAGCTCTTAAACGGTGGCAGGGCGCCAGATAAAATCTAAATGGGAATAAATGGGGTCGGTGGTTCGGGGGCGTGGGGGGGTGCGGGTGGTGGTGGTGGTGGTGTGTGTATGTGTGTGTGTGTGTGTGTGTGGGGGGGGGGGTTACCTGGGGTTTGTTTCCTGAAGACAAATTAAAAAATTAGAAGCTGCAGCGAGGGAGGAAAGGTCGGCACATTAAAAAAAAAAAAAAAATTAAAAATGAGGCCGAATGCAAACGATCGGAAGTATAATCAAGTCTTTTTTTTCGTTTTTTTGTACAAAACTCCCTCTTTCTTGTTTGTGTTTGATTCAGATCAAAGATGCTGATTTTTTTTGGGGGGGCATTTCGAACCTCGCACCAAATCTTCCAACAAAACCGATTGTACAGAAATCGGTGTGAGCGGGTTTAACGAGACAAAGCTTCTCATTCAGCTTAAACCCTTCGACGCCTCTCGTCCTTTGAAAGCCTCGGTCTTTATCGCCGACGTCCTTTCAATTACGCCGGCCGACCCCGAGCCGCCTTTTCTGTTTGTTTTCTGTCGTGTTCGTTCGGTGCGAGCTCTAATGGCCTCCCCCGGCCTCGCGCATTAGTCGTGCACGGTCGCCACGAAGGTGCCCGACCTCAGTCCATTTCATTACCTCGATGGTTCGGGGTTGAATATAAATAGCTGAACACCGAAGAATCGCAGCCGCAATTGAGCTCATTGAACAAAACAGAGATGAGAGGAAGTAGACGGCAGCAACATTTTGTACATTTCCACTCGTGATGTATATAAGACGCCACGCTAAACAACAACAACAACAACAACACTGATTTCATTGTTGTTTTCAGGATGGAGCGAAGCGGCATCGAACCTCGTCTGTCCCATAAAACGCTGGGATACCGGAGCCTCATCAGACCATTCAAGTAAATCTTTTTTTCCTCCTTTTCACTGAACACAATCTCATTTTCATTATTTCATTTACTCGGCTGCTTTACGAAACAGACGAATCACAAACGATATTTTTAGCCGACACGAGCAGCTTCCGAACGTCGGCCGGTCGGCCGGTCGGTCGGTCGGCCTCCTCGATACAGACGGAAATATTTCAACAACTATTTGGTCGATTGTCATGAAGTTTTTGTTAGAATCCAATTCGCGGTGACCCCGCTGACTTTTCCTCGCTCACGACTTGTCGGTCGAAGTTTTAAAGATGTAACTACTGACGGTTTGCCATGAAATTTTGCACAGTTCGCGTTCCCCACTTTTCATCATCGTGCACTAAGTTTTAGGATTTTTTTTTTTTTTAACTCCCCTGCCGATGAAAAACCTAAAGCTGCCTTCATCTCTAACTTTCTGTAGCAAATGGCCACGGTGGGCTAACGGTTTAGCAAGCCAGCGGGCGGGTACCGTAGTGCGGGGAATGGAAATTCAGAAGAACATTTTCATCATACGCATCATAAATTTATGAAGAAAAATTAAAATTTTATATTAAATGATCATCCACTGAAAAAAAAAAAAGAACTTCGTAGTCCGTGAACGAATGATTCTCATCAGGTTTTGCTGAACTTTGTGTTTAGTGATATTTAGCAAAGTTAGCATGCTAACAAGCTAAACTAAACACACCAGCGTACAGTTAGCATGTTTACCATTATAACTCTGGGTATGTTAGCATGCTGATATTAGCATTTGATGTGACTCCAGACTCTAATGTAGACCTAGCATCATATCTAAAAAAAACCTCCTTTTTCATGTAGTTTTGCCCACTTAGAGAAATCATCCAGGCTAAGGACTTCCTGACTTCGGGGCCCCGAGCGAACGGTCCAAACATTTGATCCATTAACAGACCCTCAAAATACGTTTACTCAACAAAAAACTAAAAATCCTGTAAGAAACTCATATTCTGTTTTGATTTTTCATCTCAACAGGTAGCAGCAGTTTGGAGGTGAAAGAGAACCGGGCTGACAAAAGCCAGGTGGAACCCGACCTTCTACCAAAGGATCATCCGTCCACTTTCTGCACGACTTTCCTCAAACACGGGCCGAGAGCTCTGAAGAGGAAGCAGCCGCTGGCGGAGGGAAAAGACCGGCTGCCCTCCCGAAGCCACCCGACTTATAAACGAGCGGCGTGGGCCGTGACCCAGAAGAACGCGGTGGTGCAGCTGAACGAGTTGCGACCCGGCCTGCGGTACGAGATCGTGTCCACGACGGGACCGCTGCACGCTCCCGTGTTCGCCGTCGGCGTGGAGGTAAACGGTTTCCACTTCGAGGGCAGAGGACCTACGAAAAAGCAGGCGAAGATGAGGGCCGCAGAGCGGGCGCTGCGCTCGTTCGTCCAGTTCCCGAACGCCTCGCAGGCTCACGCCGCCATGGGCGACTTCGCCGGCGCGCCCGTCGACTTCACGGCGGACAAGCCGGACATCCCGCTCCTCGAAGAGTTTGAGCCGTCGCTACTTGAAAACTGCGACCTCCTGCGCTGCAGCGCGGCGAAGAAGGAGGTCTTCTCCAGCGTTTACAACCACAGACGGCTTCTTCGACTCACTCTGGACTTGGTTTCCGTCAGCGGCTCGTTGCTGGAGCGCCTGAGTCCGGTGGCGCTGCTCAACGAGCTCCGCCCGGGACTCAGGTACACCTGCCTGACGGAGCGAGTTCACGGCAGGCCGACGAGGAGTTTCGTGATGGTGGTGAAGTTGGAGGGACGGGTGTTCGAAGGGTGCGGCCACAGTAAAAGACTGGCCAAGGCCCAGGCAGCGGCCGCCGCCCTGCAGTCGCTCTACAACGTGAGTCTGGGACCAGACAGGAAGGTCCTCCGGGGCAGCCGGGCCAGAAATCAGCTACCTCAGGTGAGTACGAATTATTGTCCAACACTATTCTCCTTTCCTTACAGTGCTTGAAATCAGCATCCAGAGTGTAGACTGTATATGAAAATGAGGCCTATGCGGAAGGTCCTTGCAATACCACCGTGTGCCACTAGAGGTCGTCTTCAAAAAGCCTCCATAGACTCCCATTCAACTAGTCTGAGAAAAAAGCTTCCGGCTCTGAAATATAAGGCCGATGAAGAAGTTGTAATACCACCGAGCGCCACTAGAGGTCGGCTCCAAAAAGCCTCCATAGACTCCCATTCAACTTGTTTCATATAAAGTCACTCCTTCTTCTTAGTTTTCTGGAGGTCCATCTGAAAATAATCCCTCATTCATTAGAAAAGAAGATTCAAGAAGACCTGTTTTTGGGGGCGTGTCTGTTTGATTGACAGGCCTGTGGTGCAGTCAGGTTACAGCTATCGGTGGGCGGGGCGTAGTATCGTCAGGTTCCCCTCCCCCCGCCCAGCTGGCCCAAATACGGTCGCAACCGGCTCCAAACCGATCCGAACTACAAAGATGGCGCCGGACGAATTACGAACTCGAGGCTTCGTACCGGCCGTTCAACAAACCGACGAGCGACGTCACGGCCGGTTGCAGGTTCTAGTTTTAAACCCATTCGCTGATGACGGCAACAGAGGCTGAATGAACAGCTGCAGACTTTTAGAAGATTCTAATACATTATTCAAAGACAAATCTTGAGCCTTAAAATGTATTTTTAAAAAGAAATCCCCAGATAAGACTAGAAGACATCATGATAAGAATCTGGGTGTTTTTTTTCCTCCACACTGTGGACACATTTTTCAGGACAATGTGGAAACACCACACCGGCTTCAAACTGAATTTTTCCCCTCGGTCGTCCAAACCGCCGGGACGAATGGGCGCGCCGCACATCGGCAACGGCCGTCGTGTCCTCGGGCCCGGCGGCCGGATGGCGTCCCGCACGCTCGTCTGTGGCATCTAAACAACTTCATTATGTCTCGGAGCCTCCGAGGCATCGTTCCCGGCGTCGTGCTTTATGAACACGAGGAAGATTCGCCTCCCGGCGTCAAGAGAGACGACTTGAAACCTTCTGCATCACACCGTGGCTCAAATATGCAAAACAAAAACAATAATAGGAGAAACACGTTTAGACACTTCTGGTGAACGCCTGAGGGAGGTTTTGTCGAGAGTCCGATGACGAGCGGTTTTAACATTCAGCTCGAAATTCTTTTTCGATGCTCCGAAAAGTGATTTCACACCAAAAGCTGAGTGAACAATTTGCAGAAGCTTCCCGCCGACTTCCCGTTTGGCGCCAACCCTCCCTCCGTTCCTCCGACTGTCTGTCAGGCGGCGCGACGCATTGATGAACATTATTACGGCGCATTAGAGACGAAGGAGGCGCGGCAGCCGAGCGAGGCGGCGGAGAGGCGAGGCGGTTTGTGAAGAGCCTAATAATCTGACGGATAATTGTTTAACACACTCATTACACACGACCTTGTGCCGACTGTCATCCGGAAAACGACGAGTTTAACGCCCCCCCCCAAAAAAAAAAAAAAAAAAAAGAGGGAAAAACATATTTTCTGATTGACAGAAACGAGCTCTAAAGAACAGACGAGACGTTTTAAAAGGCGATCGACAGTTTTAGGCCTTGAAGTGACGGCGGGGTGATATTTCTAAATGAGTTTGGGTTTGACGCGTGAAGTGAAACGTTTAAATTCTTCGACATGTGAAAAAGTTCGTAGACGGTTGTAGTTTGTACAAACGGAGAGAAGCGGCGAGACGAGTTGCGTCTTTTTTAAGCAACATCAGCACCTGTGATTGAAGTGTTTTCGTGACCGCCGGTTCGTACGACACGGAGCCCAAACTCAGGCGGTTCGCAAATATGTCGCTTTTTTTTTTTGGGAAAGCTGCTCCTGAAAAGTTTTTTACGCTGGTCGCAAATATCCACTTGGTTTTATTATACAATGCACAGCAACTTTCTTCCGCAGCTAATCTGGCAGTATTACGACCTCGGACCTCACATGAAATTGAAAAGTTAAGTTAAAATGACATGCGGGTACCATGGTAACGATGCTGGTGGAAAAGTATTCGGATCCTTTGTTGTGGTGAAGTGACGCGGTTCAGACGACGTCAACGTCATTTTTTTTTTCTTTCTTGTTTCTTGTTGTTTAAAGCTGCGTTCACTGTTGCCACGACGATGGAGGTTGCATAAGACGTAATTTTTAAAAAGCCCGACACGCTTCAACCCGAGTCGTTATCCTTCACCACCCCAGAGATTTTTGTGCCGAAACACTCAAAACAAAAAAACAAAAAAAGAGAGCTTCACTTACCGGCTGCAGAATCCAAAGAAACAGAAAACAGACGGGGAGGGAAGTGAACACAAAACATCAGGGACACGTGTGTCACTTGGCAAACAACAAGCGTTTAAATTACCAGAGGGGCTACTTACAAAGTGGCTGCAGCTGGGGCACCTGGGAGCAGGTGAGGTGGGCGTGGCTTGCAGAGACAGGAGGGTGGAGGGGGAGGGACATACGAAAAAAAACAAGACCAGGACACCTGTGGGTCGTCTTCCAGGTTAAAAAACAAACAAACAACCTTTGTGTTTGTAAAGGTGCATGGTTAGGGTCTAAAATAGTTTACGACAATGTTTTAATTTATTTTAATGTTCTCCATGTGGCAGCTCAGTTTTTATGTATGCACCCCGGACTCGTTATAGAAAGCTGCAAACTGGTTTAATTCAGGAGTTTGTTGCTGTAAACCATTTAAATTTATTTTCGCCCCCTCGTGGTCATTGTTGTGAGTTCACACCATCGACTGTATATAAAAAGCCTTAAGCTGCAATACCACCCGGTGCCACTAGAGGTCGGCTCCAAAAAGCCTCCGGCTCCAAAGACTCCCATTCAACTTCTCTCATCAAATCCAAAGTGAATAAAATGTGTCCATCAGTTATCTCGGTGTTGTTAGCTAAAGTCACTCCTTCTTCTTAGTTTTCTGGAGGTCCATCTGAAAATAATCCCTCATTCATTAGAAAAGAAGATTCAAGAAGACCTGTTTTTGGGGGCGTGTCTGTTTGATTGACAGGCCTGTGGTGCAGTCAGGTTACAGCTATCGGTGGGCGGGACGTAGTATCGTCAGGTTTCCAATCAGATCGGTCAGATCCACCGTTGGCTCCTCCCCCCCAGCTCGTCCAAATATGGTCACTTCCTGGTTCAAGCCGTGCCGAACTACAAATATGGCGACGGCCAGAATTCTTCTTAAATTCTTCATAACGGCCGTTCACAAACCAACGGGTGACGTCGCTGCTCGGTTAAACAACGTTTGCACAAAGTTTCTTTAAAGCCAACATCCCTCTAATTGACCTCAAATGTTTGTCTCTACCACTTTTTCCGTCTGCAGTTCTTCGCAGAATCGATCTTCCACTTGGTGAGAGAGAAACACGCCGAGCTGACAGACGGCTGCTTCTCCGCCTCGCACGCCCGTCACAAGGTGCTGGCGGGGATCGTAATGACCACAGGTGAGTGGCGTCGCAACTCGGATGTAAGAAGATGAGGTCAGACACAGAGAGGGAATCACACGCTGGATGAACGTGTTCGAAAACGACCCCAAAAAAAATCTAAGGCAAGTCAAACAACATCAAATGAAAATATTTCAAATCCAGACAAGTCAAGGAAAGAACTAATGTCCCTCGAATCTCCAGCCCAACACAGCGACCATCTCAAAAGACGAAACATTGCTCAGTCATATCGTCATAAATATCAAAACAGAAGATTTTGAATCCTCGTCGTGTCCTTTAGATTTAGATTAAAACGGTTTGTTTCACTCTTCTTCCACTATCCAAGTCCCTCTTGACGTAGTCGGTGATGGAAAGGAACGCCTCAGATTACTCTGTTCAGATCCAGAGGGGGGAGCCGACATCTTTGAGGCGTCGGAGGTTCAATCATACACTTTTCATGAGCCCGTCTCCGCCGGTTAACGTCGCCGAGGACGAGGGTCAAACGAGGCGTCTCGTCTCGGCCGCATTGTGTCGAATGTCTCGTTCCATCGGAGTCAATCATTCGCTCAACGAGTCGCTTCAGATCTGAAATGAGACTTATAGTTTCTGTAAATTTCATAATTATTATTATTATTTTTTAATTCCACGCTCAACATTTCTTCCTCTTTATTCAGGATTTGACGTCCGGTCCGCCCGAGTCGTGTCTCTGGCGACGGGGACGAAGTGTCTGGACTCGGATAATTGGAGCGACCGCGACGGCACGCTCAGCGACTGCCACGCCGAAGTCGTCAGTCGAAGGGCGCTGGTTCGATTCCTGTACACTCAGCTGGAGCTGCTGCTCTGGTACGATCAGGAGTCTATTTCTCTGTTGTTATAAAAAAATAAAAAATAAATTGTCATGGTGATTTCAGGAAGAGTTGTACTTGGCCGAAGTTTTGGATGAAATTTGGCATTCAAAAGTAATTTGGTCAAATTCTTTTGGAGGATTTTGCCTTAAAAATGTCATTTTGACTGGTTTAAAGGGGGAATTTGACCATAAAATTTAAACTTTGCCCAGTTCTTGTTTTTTGTGGAATTTGTCATTAAAAATGTTTGATCTCCTTTTTGGGTGTTTTTCAGGTGGATTTTTCCATTATATCTATTAATTTGTTAATTTTTTAGTTGAATTTAGCCTCAACAAATATTGTTTTGTAAAGTTTTAGCGTGCAATTTGGTGTCAGAAATGTAATGTTCTTAAAATTGTGGATGGAATTTGGCATAAAAAAGTAAATTTGGCAAATTTTTGCATGGATTTTGTCATTAATGTCATTTTGTCTTTTTTAAGAAAAACTAAATAAAGTATAGTTTTATATAGTTTTATCCAGTTTTTGTGAAAATTGACATTAGAAATGTTTCGTCTGCTTTAAAGGTTGATAATATTCTAAAATGACTTTATTTGTCTTGTTTCTAGGTGGTTTTTTTGGCCTAACGTGATTTTGTCTCGCAGCATAAAATTTGGTTCAACAAATGTTACTTAGTCTAGATTGTGGTCAGAATTTGGTATTAGAAATGTGTTTTGTAGTTTTTCGTGGAGGATTTTTGGCAGTAAATATTATTTTGTTTAGTTTTTTTGGTGGAACTGGCGTAATTTTTTTTTTTTTTAATTTAAGCGCCGTTAATAAATTGAGACATCAGTTTCTCTGGATTACCAAAAAATTTTGACGATGTGACAAAGTAAAAAAAAACATAATTTCCAGCGGTGTTTGTCGTGTTGAATTTTTCTCGTTTGTTTCCTTGAAGTAAACCAGCTGACGTTGAGGAAGAGTCGATCTTCGTACCAAATAAAGGCGGCGGCGGCGGCTTCCGGCTGCGGGACGGCGTCCTCTTCCACATGTTCGTCAGCTCGTCGCCGTGCGGAGACGCCCGACTCAACTGCCCCTACGAGACCACAGCTGCATGTGAGGCAAACACATTTAGATGATGGTGATCGTGGTGATTCTACGGAGGCACATTTCTGCCAGTAACAGAAACTAGACCTGTTTCAATCCACGAAAAAGTATGAAACCTGGACGTTGATTCTGAAAATCTGGAATCAGGCTTTTTAAAGTGATGTTCCTCGGCAGCGTGGCGCCTCTGTAAATTATTATTTGTTTTATCCTTGTGACAGATCCCAGCAGGAGGTTTCACTGCCACCTCCGGGTGAAGGTGAACGGAGGCGAGGGGACGCTGCCCGTCACGGCACGGACAGCCAATCAGAAATGGGACGGCGTGTCGCCGGGTAAACGTCCCGTCACCATGTCCTGCACGGACAAAATGGCAAAGTGAGTTTGATGGATAAACACCGTCCTCGTACTTCGTTAAGTCAGAGAGTTCGGAGACTTTAATAAAAAGTCATATAAAAGTCGTCTCTCGCTGTGGGGAAATTTAATCGTATCATTTCTATAAGATTTTGTTTATTTTTATAGCTTTTTTAGATTTAATTCTTTTACGTCTGACAGTGAAAAACAGACGTTCAGTTCCTTCTCGATCTCGTGTAGATTTTATTTCCACACCCCGATGAAGGATTCCAACTTTTAAAAAAGCTTCTCATCGCGTTTTTTGGTCTCGACAGGTGGAGCGTCGTGGGCCTCCAGGGGGCGCTGCTGTCTCACCTGGTGGCGCCGGTTTACCTGCACAGCCTGACGGTGGGCACGCTGAGCCACACGGGTCACCTGGGCAGAGCCGTGGCGCGCCGCCTCGCGCCCGTCCAGCACCTGCCCTTCCCCTACCGACGACAGCAGCTGCTGCTCGGCTGTACGTCCAAACGGAGCCCTGAAACAACGATCCTGACTTATTAATCGATAAAGAAAATTGTGTTCATCGGCTCATTTGGACGCTAAATGGAACCGAACCATCACGAATGTTTTTAGTTCCACGTGAGCGTTTCCTGATGTGAAAAGTACAAAAGTCTGGCGTGAAAAAAAAAAAGGCCACTTTCAAATTCTGGGTTTCAAACAAACAGAAATACAAACTCATGACAACAGAAGTGCTGAACGGGCATTTAAAAATAACACGTTTTCAGACGTGTCCGCCGTAGCCAGCTCATTGTGGACCGTGGACCGGATATAAAAGTGTTCGTCGCTTCCGGCTCTGAAATATAAGGCCGATGAAGAAGTGCCTTAAAGCTGCAATACCAGCGAGTGCCACTAGAGGTCGGCTCCAAAAAGCCTCCGGCTCCATAGACTCCCATTCAACTTCTCTCATCAAATCCAAAGTGAATAAAATGTGTCCATCAGTTATCTCGGTGTTGTTAGCTAAAGTCACTCCTTCTTCTTAGTTTTCTGGAGGTCCATCTGAAAATAATCCCTCATTCATTAGAAAAGAAGATTCAAGAAGACCTGTTTTTGGGGGCGTGTCTGTTTGATTGACAGGCCTGTGGTGCAGTCAGGTTACAGCTATCGGTGGGCGGGACGTAGTATCGTCAGGTTTCCGATCAGATCGGTCAGATCCACCGCTGGCTCCTCCCCCAGCTCGTCCAAATATGGTCACTTCCTGCTCGCAAAGATGGCGCACGGCCCAAATTCCGAACTCGAGGCTTTGTAACGTCCGTTCATAACGCACATTTTGGATTTTTTTTTTTTTTAAACGTAAAACAAACCTGTAGTTTAATGCACATATAATCTGCGTAGATTTCCCCCCCAAAAATGCTTTTTCCCTCCTCCCCCTTCAGGTCTGAGCAGCGGGGAGGTTCGGCCGGCGGGGGGGAAGGCGCCCAACGTCAGCGTGAACTGGAGCCGTGGCGACGACGGCCTGGAGGAGATCAGCAGCTCCACGGGGAGGCGGACGGACTCGGGGACGTCGTCCCGGCTCTGCAGGCGCTCGGCGTTCGCCCGCTGGCTGAGGCTGCAGCAGCAGGTCGGTCGGAGAGCTGGAAAACTCATCTTAAAAAAAAGAGGAGACGCCTCACAGAGGATGTCTGCTGCATGAAAAATTCCCGAGGATGTGATTACCAAGGTCTCCTTCTAAACTCGTGATATCACAGATTACTTACCGGCATGTAATTGGTTTATTTTGGTTGAGGTTTATCATCGAGATATTGAGCTTAAAAAAAATTCCCTTTTGGCCAAGTGATCATTTTTTCTGCGTCTTAACCAACCCTCAAAATGTTTACACGCAATTTTATAATTTGTATTAAAAACACAGGTTGGAAAGTCGGCTTCTGCGAGTGAAACGATCAGAAATGCTCAAATATGCCAGTAAATGAGCAAATAAGTCCTCGAAGTCTGCGACCAAACCCACCGCACGTGTGACGAAGCCTCAAAGAAGGTTTCGAAACTCCCTCTGCGAGATTAAAATATGCATGTGGAGTGTCGGGATCGGACCAAATGGCCTCGGTTTAAAGTTTGATGGCAGCAGACGAGTCTCGTAATTATTTAGGGGGTCATTGTTGGAAAAAGCCGCTTTTAATATCGCAAAGAAAAGACGTAGAAGAAATAAAAGAAAGGGAGGCGAGTCACGAAAGGAGGACGACAAAACTAGACAATAATAATAATAGAGATCATTATTTTTGAACACTTTAACTTACCTGCCCGACATCGAGCTTTTTCCGATGTTGACGCCATTTTCCATCGTTGGTAACTGAGCTGAACAATAACGTTCAATTTTCTTGAATTATTTTGCCTCTTTGTGGGCTGATTAGAGAAATGATAAGTTTGATTTGATTGACCAGACTTGTATTTAATTGTGCTCCCCCCCCCCCCCCCCCCTCTGCCTTTCCTTCCCAAGTTATGTGGTTCGATTTCGGTCGCCACGGAAACGTATTCTGCTTCCAAGATGGCCGCCGGATGCTACCAGAGGGCGGTGCAGCAGTTTGCCGGCGCCGTGCAGGCTGCAGGTCTGGGAACGTGGCGCAGGAAACCTCCCGAGCTGGCTCACAATGGAGAGTTCGAAGGCTGAATGTTTTAAGGACGTTTTTTTTCCAACACGGTACGAGGAAACGTTTCAGTTTCGCTCGTGTGAGAAAACAGCTCGATTTTGGAAACATGGTGAAGATGCAAGTAAACAATTCATCATCATGCAAGTGAGCACAGAAGCAAAACATAAATCGTATTTTGGCAAAAGCTGAACTGGAGTTCTGAGCTTTTATAACTTCGTAGCTCGCTGACTGGAGAAACACTGAAAAACACATTTTCTATCAGTTTAACCGGCGAAATATATCGTTGTTGGGTAACTTATTTATGAGGTTTGATCAACAGCTTGCAAAGAAACGCCTGCGAGTTGGAAATGTGGATTTGAGCACTAATAATGTTTCAAGATCGACAAACATCCCAATTAGACCCCGAATACGATCAATCCAACGATTTCAAAAGCTTCACCTGTTTTTATTCGTTAACGAACGATGTGAATATAGCACCAGATAACACCCGTTCTTTCGTTTTATTTATGTTTTCATCCTCGTGATGATCCATGCAGCTCTTACATTTGAACCTTCAGCCATTTGTAGAAGTTAAAACGGTCCAAAATATCCGCATCTTTCAAAAGTGTCCTCGTAAGGTCTGAAGCACCTGTCGGTCCTCACAAAGAACAAAAACAAACACACCAAACAAAACTCGCTTCAGTCTTATCTGAACCTTAACCGACCTCCACACACACACACACACACACACACACACACACACACACACACACACACACACACACACACACACACACTCTCTATAAACTTGACCTTGAAATCGAACGGTCAACCTTGAGGGCTCTCGGAGGCGAGTCCCCACAATGTAGGTGTGTGAGGAGACACGTGTCCCCCGTAAACACTCGTTTGAACAGGTTCATTTTTTAAAAGTTGTGTTCTTTACAGAACATGTGTTCTTGATGTTCATCAGTTTTTCCCCCTGTGTTCAGTGTTCAGACTAACAAGGACACACTGCCACCTAGTGGTGGATTGTGTGCTGTACACAGGGGGTGAAGAAATATGTTTTGTCCTATTTTTTTGCCACCCAGATTTCTTCCTTTTATCTCTTTAATGAGTTAAATTACAAATATCCCAAAGATGTTATTACCTGTATTTATAGGTGTTTGTTTATAGAAGGTTTTGGAGGAAATAAGATGTAAAACTTTTACTGAAAGCCACTTGGTGTGTAATGAGACTTTTATTTTTAGCTGTGCAGAATGTATGTACTCTATATTGGTCATGACTATTTTTATCACTGGAAATAAATCTAATTTGTGTTAATTGTTTGTGTTGACGCTGACGTCTTCTGAATAATTAGAACTACTGAACGCTGATGTCGGTGCCTCGTTCCTGTTTGTATCTCCGACGTCACGTTACAGCAGGTTTGTTATAGTTTTGGATGTTTTTTTTGGGGGATTGATAATGTCTCAGAGACAACTACGAATATTAAAAGGTCGTGATAGAATATAGACACACCAAAGAAAACAAAACGGCAAATGTTCAAACAGCTCAAATGGTTTATTTGTATTCCACAAGCAGATGCTTGTTCCTCGTTACACAACTATAATCCACAAACTTGTGGTGAAAGTTACATTTCATTTAATTTTTTTTGTTTTGTTTTTTGAACTGAGCTGTGGTGTTTGTTGTTGTACATCGACCACATAAAACACTGTTCAACACCACGAAGCCACAGTTTTACAAGGCTGCAAGACGGCGGGATTCGAGATGGCCGGCGGCTCAGTGAGAAATGTGCATTTTTTATTTATTTATTTTTTTCCTCGTGACTGATGGTGTAAAACTGGTGAATTATGAACGTGGTGACAAAGTGGCTCAGTGTTGGTAGAAAAACGCAGTCGAGTGCTTTAAGTGTTCGCGAAGAAGAAAACGTGTTTGGAGTGAACGAACGACCGTTCGTGACACGCAGACAGCTTTCCGTCTTCTTCACACAAACGTGACGTGTTATCATTTAAACCAGGGATGAGCACCTGTGCAGCTCTTATTTTGAAAGGAACAGATTTCCTGGAGTAAGACAGCGGACTTTCAATTTAAATAAAATTCAATTTAACATTTTAAGGCTGGTTTTCTTTCAGTAACGAGTGTTAGCGAACGGTTTTCTTGTTTTCCGTCAGTAAAATTTGGTGTTTTTTTTAAATACAGTTAGCTTGATGCAAAAGACCTTTTTATTTGCCATCCCTGGGCTAAATGATAAAACAAACCTGAACGTAAAAAAACGGATGATCCAGCGTCACCCGTCGTGAAGCAATAAATCAGATTTACACAAAATTAAAAAAAACAAAATAAAAAGACAAGATCAAGTTATAAAAGCTAATAAAGCTGCTGCAGCTGAAATGCACTACACAGCCGAACTTTCTTTATATATTACAATTCATACGATACAAATGTTATGGTTATAAAGTCAGAGGAGGTTATCACTTGACGTGTGCCTTTTGACAAGTAGTCGAACACTTTTGTACGATTTCAAATCTGTAATCGTTGTGGTTTTTCTTTCTTTGAGGCTAGAATTTTTTTTTTAGGCGAGCAAAAGGCAGCAGTAAAGCGTGACCACGTATACGTACAGGAAAGTCGTTGGTAACCACAAAAAGAAAATACAAAATTTGTACCCACAGAAAATGTCGTTGTGTTTGTTTAACATTTGAGTTACGAACCAGCGAACGCCTCACAAATCTAAAGCTGAGCTCACAGTTTTGAAAACCAACCGTGCTTGTTCATCGTGTTGCTGCGGTCACTGCCCATTATTACGATATTTAACACGTTTATTAGCTCGACGTCGAACCGTCTCACCCGAAAACACACCCGGACGTTGTTTTAATAGCGAAACCCACACACACACACACACACACACACACACACATTACAGAATCTAGTTCCTTGAATGCAGCTTTGGCTGTTTTAGTGGCAGTGGGAAAGCAAAAAAAAAAAAAAAAAAAAAAAAAGCAGGAGACAGCGAACGCATCACGACACTCTCCAGAGATTCGACTTCTTTTTAAAAGTACCGTAACGAACGACGGCATTCGAACACAACGGGCTAAAGGGCGCTGCGATCGACGAGAAGAAGAAATAAAAGGATCACGTCCAGTATCGGTGGAACAGCAGGACCGGGCGTTGGAGGAAAAGCTTCCACTTCACATTCCTTTTTAAAACCGCTTCTTAAACCCTCGTTTTAAATTAATCCCTTTAAATCAGATTTCATTACCTGATAAACTAAATTTATCGTCCAATTTCTGTCCAGGTAAACTACGTTTCCCTAAAAAAAAAAATCAACACATTTTTTTTTAAAGTACACTTTAAATGGACACAATATTTTAAAAAGCTCAAAAGTAGAATTTTTAAGCGATTATTCTTTTGTCAGAAGTTTCACTCACGTTAGTGTGCGGACATTATTCTTGAAACCTTTTCATTAAAAAGATAAATTAATTTCTGAAAACCAAATTTTTCTTTTAACAAAAGCTGAAATGAATTTAGATTCGTCCGAATTCACAAGCAGGTTCAGATTTTTAAAATTGCTTCTTAATTAAAGGAAAAAATTCTTGCAGTCAAAAGGGGTGAATAATGTCCCGGAAAAAAAACATTACACACACCAGAGGTATTTAAATTCTTTTCTATGAAGGGAACAAAAATCTGGATTTGGATTTTCTTCGAAGTGCCCAGCCCTGCCTCCAACATGTTTTTCTGAGACTAAAGATTTCATCTTTTCAAACAGAAACGCAGAGATCTTCGTCCTACACGGCACAAAGCAGCTTCTAACAACGAATCGTCGCTTCTTGTTTTTGTTTTTTTTCATGTCCAGCTGACAGTCGCTGGTTTCACGACTCCACAAAAAAACAACAATGATCCTGGACAGAGCTTCAACATTTCAGCCACTCAGGTAGAAAGTTAATGGAAGTACAAGAGAGTGTGCTTATTCCTTTTAATTAATTCCAAGTCGTGTAAAATAAAACGCTGTTACAGCGTTTCTCCTGTCGATCCGCGGCAAGTGTGCTCAGTGCTGCCGCCGGTGGCGAAACGCTGCGCTGCAACGACATTACTTAAAAAGTTTCCAAGAATCCAAATATGTCCTCAAATATGTTGTTTTTATGTTCTGGGATACTCACGAGGAAAATTGACAGCAAAAAAAAAAAAAAGTGTATTTGACACTAAAGTCACTTAAAAACCATGACGAATAGAAACATGAAATTTGCCTCATAAGAATTTTACTGTAACGTATTGAAGCCATCGTTTTTTTAATTCTTCTAATAATTATTACAATTCTTCAATCACAGACACAAAGTTAGAATTAAAGTGTGAAAGTCTGATTGTTAAATATGTGCTAGTTTCCATTTTAAACACTTCCACATTAAATCTGAGGAGCTGATCTGGATGTTGCGGTTCTGTCCGGCCGATCGGGATGTTTTTCGGGATGAAATAATCAGCAGCACGAGCACATGCGACAGTTTTCTTTCTGATCCACATTGAAGACCGAGATTCATCCCCAAAAATGTTTTATCCATCATTTGATTAGAAAAAAACCCCGAATCTGTTAATTACAACTAGTGGCGTGTATCGTACTATTACTGAGGTTTGAATTTAGGATTTAGAGAACGGACGCCTCGTCGAGTTGTTTCCAGATGAAGTTTCTGTAAATCAGATAAAAGAAACTTTCTGTTAAAGTGGATTTTCTTCCTTTTTTTAAAAGCAGCTGTTTTGTCCGAGCGAACTTTCCGTTAGCGTCGCAGGTTCGATCGGAGCGGATACGTGCGTCGACATGTTTTTTAGTTTTCAACGAAGAAGAATATCTCGAGGTTACGTCTGTGCTTGTTTTTGTTTGTTGTTGTTCCATCAGTGTTAAACAGTTTATTTTAGTTTGTTTTAACCTCCGCAGGCTCAAAAGAAGAGCTGATAAAAGTCCCTACTTCCGTCCGGTGCGTTTACGACACGTTTTCCACACGTATAAAAAGATGAAACTTTTCACAGCCTCCTTTTAAGCCGACCGGACGCTCCTTTGAGCGTTCCACGCCGCAAACACTGACTTTTTTTGGGGGGGAGGGGCGTGAGAGAAGAAGAGGAGGAGGAGGAGGAAGAGGAGGAGGTCATTTCTCCTGCAGCAGCGCCGGGATGTTGATGTTCCAGCCGATGGCCTGCCGGTCGAAGCCGCAGGTGAACAGGTTGCAGGTGTTGTTGTCTTCGCACCAGGCGGAGCAGCACACCATGCGGCGGTGACCCTGAAGGACAACCACGGGGACACAGAGGTCAAACACTGGAGGACAGCGACGTCATTTATAAAACTCTGGAACCGACTGGATCTTATTATAACCCCCGTGTTTAAATCTAATAATGAATTTAATAAAGTCAACAATATAATCCTGCTATTTTCAATTTCTTGTTCTGGATCAATCATCTGAAGTGTTTCAGGATGTTTCACAATAAAAGCATAGTTAAGATATAAAAGATTGGTTTTTTTTTTTCACTATTAAGAGGTCGAGGACTCTTAATTTGAAAGGGAAACAGGAAGAATGAAGTTTGCAGTGACTTTAACGGGGCAAACGGGAGCGGATGAAGAGAACCAGAGACATTCCCAATAAATCTGTGATTTATTTGTACAAAATGAAAAGATGATGGAGGAGAATGATTTTTTTTAAAGGCGTGACTCTCTTGACTGACCTGTCTGTTGCTTCGTGGGAGTCGAGCCAGTCGCACCCCCGACATGTCGAACAGCCGGACCTGCCGATTGTCGTGAGGAAGGGCGATAATCTTCTGGTTGACGGACACGCTGATCCTGAAGAGAATCGACAGCAGCGCGTTAATCAGAGTGAAACATATTCAACCCGACTGATGCTTGAACTCAGCTTTCGTACGTAGTCTGGTCATAATAGTGGACAGATAATAACCCACGAGGATTAAAGAGTTTAACATCCAACCATCATTTCTGTCTTTCTGAGAAAATAAAGCCAATTTTTTATCTTGTTTTCACTTCTAAAAAAAAAAAATCTGCCTCTTTTTTCTGCTTGTATAATTATATATTAACTGAACATTAAGTTTTTGGCCTGAAGGTCAAACAACACAAAAAAAAACCTGATGCTATCTGGGGCTTTAGAAACCTCTTTACTATTCTTGGACACTTTACGAACTAAATAAGATTATTTCTCAATAAAGAAACGCTTGTTAGTTGCTCCCCTAAAAACAGAAAGCTGTCATGAAAAACAGGAAATTTTATTCGGTGCTGAAAACACCAATAAATTGTAGATATTGTACATTTAAGTAACGCTATGATCATTAACTGTGTAAAAAAACAAAAGCAATAATAAACGATGCATACGTTGCGGTATCAGTGTCACACACACACACACACACACACACACACACACACACACACACACACACACACACACACACACACCTGTTGACGGCGGAGTCGGTGCGGATGGTTGCTATGGGCGACCTCATGTTCTTCAGGTCCCACACTTTGACGGTTCGGTCGTCGCTGCCGGACACCACGTTGTCTCCCACCGTGAACACGGCCGACGTCACCGTGCTGCAGACAGGAAAGAGACAAACGTAAGCCGGTCGCTTCCACGTGTTTGTTTTTGTGCGATTCAGCAGGTTTTGTTTCCCATTGTAGCCGTGGTAACCGTACTTTATTAAGATGGCAGCGTTATTTACTCAATGAAACTGAAATATAATGTTTTATTGGATGATCGCTTCAAGTTTCTTCAGTGTTTTGTTTTCAGCTGATGCCACATCGCCCCCTTTAGGAGCAAATGAAATCTGCAGGATGGAAACTTTTCAATTTAATACAACGAAAAATCAATAAGTATTAAAAGTCTTCCTCGTGTCAAAAATGTGTTTTGGTTGCTTTCAGGATAATTTACTGCGTTTGCAGCGTTTGACACTGGAAGTATTTTTTTTTTCAATCTTCTGAAAGTGTCTCGAAGGTGTGAACCAGCGAACAGGATTTGTGACATCACAACTCGTTTTGAAGCCAATTACACAACAACAACACTGAGAAGGGATTTTTAGTCGTTAAAAAAAATATCAAATGGCGTTCATGAAAATATATTCACAGACCGCTGTGCAAATATAAATAAATATTATTTGTAAAGACGCTTCCGACACGTCTGGGAGGATCTTGGGGAACTGCTCGGTGACGGAGGCGGCGTGTCGGGTGTCGGACTGACTCGGTGTGTCCCTGGAAAACGTTGACGGAGTGGATGGACGGGTCTCTGAAGTCCCACAGTCTGAAGGTGGTGTCTCTGGACGAGGTGACCACCAGGCGCTGGGTGGGGTGTGTGCAGCAGTGGGTCAGCTCCTGGTCGTGACCTGAACACACACACACACACACACACACACACACACACACACACACACACACACACACACACACACACACACAGTGATACACAAAAAGGGGGACGTTTTTCTGTGTTACACACACTTCCTGTTTAATCTTTGTGAGCCAGTACACACTTTTTTTTTTTCTCCCCAGAACAACATTGTATTATTTTTGTGTTTCATCTCCTCATTTATTTGAAACAGTGATAATTTCCACGGTGAAACTTTCTTTCTGAAAGTAACAAACAGTGTAAAGTAATTCATATCAAAATAATTTGACCTTTATATTAGATTAATATAATTTTCTGATTTATGTCACAACTATGAAGCGTTTCCACAAAATGCTGCTTTTATCGAGGTACAAAAATTAAAAGAAGAAAAAAAGGAGTTATCATGATAATAATAGCTGTTTTAAAATGATTTTTCCTACAATTGTTACTATTAAAATTACTCAGGTGTTTGCTGACCAGGTTTTCATTGGTTCTTTAGTCGCAGTAAGAAAAAAATAAATAAAAAATAAACGTGTGACAACTGGTCAATTATTGGCTTGAATTGACGTCCACCTTAATTAATAAAAAATAAAGAAAATAATTAATAAAGAAGCCTTAAATATGACTCACTTTTACTGCTGTTGGTCTTCAGCAAGTTTTACACATACAAGTACTATTATCAATGAGTTAGTCATTGAAGCTTTCACCTCCACTGTTTGTTTCACTCAGACTTCTCTCAACTGTAGAGATTTTAAGAGTCCACGGTTTTATAACAAAAGCAGCATTATTGTTATTATTGTTGTCGTCGTCTTCCTACCAGTGAGCGAGTGGACGAGCTCTGACGTCTCCACGTCGTACAGATTGGCGGCTCGGTCCCAGGAGGCCGTCACCGCCTGCTTCCCCCCCACCAGCCAATCAGCGGCGATCACCACGCCCTGGTGGCTGCGCAGAGTCGTGGTCGCCACGCGGATGGAGGGGCAGTCGTTGGGCCCCTCCAGCTCGCCGTCCGCCTCGTCTTTGTCCGAGAAGTCCACGTCGTCCTCGCAGGGCGTCTGCTGCCGCCGCCGCGGAGACGGGGACAGACGAAGGAATTCAGTCACAGAAAAAGTTACACAAAAAAAAAGTCAAAGAGAAGCTGCGTTCGTGCTCACGCTGATGTCGACGACAGGCTGCGGAGTCGGCAGCTGCACCATGTATCTCCAGATGTGAGCCGTCTGATCTCCGGACGCTGTGGAGGCCAGAAATAAAACAGCTGTTAAGAACGCGTCTGAATGGGGTCAGTTTTCAGGGTGGGTTTGCATCCACCACAGCCTGGATATAAAAGAGTTCGTAGCTTCAGGTCTGTAAAATGGTTCTGATCCAGAAGTGTCTTCAGCTGCAATACCACTGAGTGCCACTAGAGGTCGGCTCCAAAAAGCCTCCGGCTCCATAGACTCCCATTCAACTTCTCTCATCAAATCCAAAGTGAATAAAATGTGTCCATCAGTTATCTCGGTGTTGTTAGCTAAAGTCACTCCTTCTTCTTAGTTTTCTGGAGGTCCATCTGAAAATAATCCCTCATTCATTAGAAAAGAAGATTCAAGAAGACCTGTTTTTGGGGGCGTGCCTGTTTGATTGACAGGCCTGAGCCATTCATAAACAAGCGATGTGTCTGCTGCCACTGAGAATTGAAAGGACGTGTTAGTTGTGATGTTTACCTGTTAGAGCCATCTGTTCAGTCGGGTGGAACTTGATGGAGTTCACTGCAGAGACAGATTATCACGTCAGACATAATAAACTACATGCTGCAACATTAACCTTTATTATTTATTTTATTTTTATGTTTGCACCTTTAAATTAATCAAAATTTAGAACTTACATTTCCTAATAATTTACTGTACTTTCACCTTTATCATAATAATGCAAAAAACAAACAAAAAAATTCTCTTCGATAAAATGTACCTAACAAACAGGTTGCGACACTCTTCAGAATTGTAAAAAGCATACGTAATAACAAACGATATATTTGTTCATATATATGTGAAGCACTGCGTTTCCTGAGCCGCATTTCACATATAAGGTGCTTTACAAAATAAAGTTTGTTAAATATCATTATTATTGACAACTTCCATCCATCAATTCTCTTTAATTAAAATACAACAGAAGTAAACAAATCTTAATGCTTCAGATATTCACAGGAACAACACAGTTGGATAGAAAAAGTGTATTTCATAATTTTTTTTTATAAATATATTGTATATTTTTGACCTGATCCTTGATGGCCCAGATATTTGAGGAGGCACTTTCCCGCCTCGATGCTCCACAGCATCGCAGAGTGATCTGTTATAATACAATAACAAAAAAAACACGACAATTTAAACTTTTATCCTGTTAACAACTGTCTGCATTCAGTAATATAATACTGCTTTCTGGATATAAATAAAATGATTTTGTATGGAATTAATGAGCTGTCCAAGCCATTCAATAGTAAAAACACTACAGAGACCAATGACACAATTAGATCTAGATAGTACGAGATAGAAAGATATAATTAATAAGATATTATTTGATATAATACTGCATTCTGGATGCAAAACCGATGGTATTAAATTAAAGAAAAACATATTCAAAACTTTATGAGACAGTCTGAGAAAATGTAAACTTTGATCTTGTTATCAACTGTCTGCATTCAGTAATATAATACTGCTTTGTGGATATAAATAAAATGATTTTGTATTCGTCTTTTAAGATGTTTGTGACATTTAACATGAAATTAAAAGCTGTCTCAGACATTAGATCATAAATTTTTTTTAGATTCGACAATAAAATTCTCAAAAAAGGTAAAAGAAGCCTGAATATTTTGAACTAAGTCGAAAAGCCCCCAAAAAATAAATAATAATAATAAAAAGGAGAGGTGGAAGAAACCAATGGTATTAAATTAAAGAAAGACATATTTAAAACTTCACGAGACAGTCTGAGAAGATGAGAAAAAAAAAAGACGATAAAAATAAGAGACTTATGATGATGATTAAAAAAATTAATAAAAAATAAACTGGTGCGAGTGAGGAAGTACCTGCAGACGCCGTGCCGAGCACCACCGGCTGCGTCCGGGTGACGCTGAGGTCCCAGATGCCGTCCCGGTGGCCGACGTACTCCCGGACCAGCTGGCACACGGCACGGGACGTCGTCGCCTTGAAACTGGACACAATCTGACACCGACAACAAAAACCAACGTTAACGCACAAACACACCAGAGGGGAAGGGGGGCGGGGTGAACCAACACATCCCAGATGTGTCCCTAACAGGGTTCCTACACATCGTCACGATGAAGCCCTCCACATCTGGTCGTGGTGCTAAAACGAAGGGTTGTCATTTTTTTAATTTTTTTTTATTAATTATTTAACAGAAATCCATAAACTTCACACACGGTGTGCCGTTTATAGCTTGGATTATTATTATTAATGATTATTATCCATTCAGCTGAATCATCCTTTGGTTTTCTAAACGTTTCAAAGGATGTGATTTGATGTTTGTTTTTTTGGGGGGGGAGGGGTTTGGGGGGGGCGGAGCCGTGTAGGAACCCTGCTCTGATCCGATTGGAGGGAGGAAGCGGGTCAGCAGAACTGAGGATCACTGAGGAGCAGCTCAGCGGGGGGTCCTTGTAGTATGCCGGAGCTAAGAAGCTTAATTCATATCAGCGCCGGGTTGAAAAAGTTTTTTTTTTTAACCCAAACGGTCTTTTTGTTTGCTTTGGAGCGTCAAAACAAACAGCGGTCAACCCAGACCTGGTACCAAAATGCAGATCATTATTCGTACTGGATCAGTGCTGCGGATTACTGTCAATGCAAAACAAAACAAAAAACACAAGTAAGTGAGAAATAAATCTTTTTTAAAAAGGGAGGGGGTGGGGGGGGAGTTAACAGAGGAAACTGATCAGTAACTGTTTATCAGTCGTATCGACGGTTTTCGGTCCGAGCGTTTACGTTAAAGATGGGGATGATACAAACGGGACTCTCCGTTGGTTTCGGAAACAGACCGCTAAATAAGTTCCAGCTGAAAAAAAAAAAAAACGGGAGACAATGAAGGAAAAAAACGGCGTCAGTCGTTCGTGGAAAGGAAAAAAAAACCTCGCTGGACAGAGCCGGCGTCACAAACGTTATCTGTTCAGGACACTCGAGGATGAAGATGAAGATGTGATGAAGAATAACGCACATTCAGCGATTATGGTCGGTGAAGATGCAAATGAAATGTGGACAAAATAGTTATCTCGAGGGATGAACAGTGATTTGTTTTCTGATGAT
This sequence comes from Brachyistius frenatus, assembly GCF_029030835.1. Taxonomy (NCBI): domain Eukaryota; kingdom Metazoa; phylum Chordata; class Actinopteri; family Embiotocidae; genus Brachyistius; species Brachyistius frenatus. The sequence continues at coordinate 278,220 of NW_027210938.1, forward strand.
GATGATGATGAATCCAGAAGTTTTTTTTATTTTATTTTATTTTATGTAGCTCTGATGCAACATGTTCAAAAGAAGCAGCGGCGGGCGACCGGGAGGTTTAAAGGAGATGCAAAGCTTGAAAGAAAGAAGCTTGAAGTGACGAGCTGAGCAGAGAACGTGACTTAATGCTCTACATGTGCAGTCTGCCACCGGCCACATCCAGATTTTGCTCTTTTTTTTTTTACACTTTTAGGAAAACTAAAGCAATATCTAGGCTTCTTAAAGATCTAATAATAATAATAATAATAATAATAATAATAAACTTTATTTGTAAAGCACTTTTTTTAAACTTCGGTTACAAAGTGCTTCACACACAAAATGAGCCATTAAAAAGAAAGAAAAGGAATTCAAACAAGACTTAACAACACAATGAGCGTATAAAACAACCATAAAAAATGTTTTTAAACACAGGAAATAAGAGTGGATCACTAAAATCGATTAAAATCAGCAAAGTTTGATTTGAGAAGAGATTTTTCTCCATCAGTTATCTCGGTGTTGTTAGCTAAAGTCACTCCTTCTTCTTAGTTTTCTGGAGGTCCATCTGAAAATAATCCCTCATTCATTAGAAAAGAAGATTCAAGAAGACCTGTTTTTGGGGGCGTGCCTGTTTGATTGACAGGCCTGTGGTGCAGTCAGGTGACAGCTATCGGTGGGCGGGACGTAGTATCGTCAGGTTTCCTATCAGATCGGTCAATAAAACCAAAGATATGTACTGTTACCACAAACAGACATGCGTTTAGATTTTTTTTTTTGTAATTTGAGTGAACTGATTCTTTAAAACTTCTATATGTGATAAATTTGTTAATAAATACAGTTACAAAGGTACAAAGTACTCAAACCTTAGTGAATAGTCTAAAAAAGCTAAATCTGATATGGCCAGTTTATTTTTTTTCCAGAGGGGGGAGGTGGGTGGAGGCGGGTTGGGGGGCGGGGGGGAGGGGCCTAACGGCTGCTTCCTGTTAGCGTAGTCTCTCCACAGTGTACCATTATGCGAATGCCGACAAGTGGCTTTTAAAATCAAAACCGAAAGAGGTGCAACTGAAAATTAAAAAAAAAAAACAACCTGTTAGCGAGATGATAACATGTTTTTAAATCTCACGCCAGACCCAAAAAAAATAAAAAAAGCTTCAGGCCCTACATTTGAATGACCACGTCTCTCGGGGAGGGAGGCTCCACACCCTGGCTGGGCTGGTTCATGCATATTGGCACACAAGGGGATGTGAGAGGGAGGGTGGGGGGAGTGGGGAGGGTGGGCGGGGAAATCAACAAGTTACCCATGAGTCTCCACCCCACAACTCCCAGCTGGTTACGCTGAAGTTGCGGGATCCGCTCACTCTCGCATGGCAAGAGTTCGAACGCGGCTACGAGCAAAGAGGTGAAACAGACAACACAAGTTCTTTTCTCTTTAACATTCAAAAAATAAAATCAAAAAATGTAAAAAATAAAAATAAAAAAAAATCACAGATGAGCGACAAAACAAAGACCTTGAACTGAACTTTATGTATTTATTTGGTTTTAGCTCGATGTACCTGCAATTCATAATATGGGGGGAAAAAAAAAAATTCTAACATCCAATTTTTTTTCTAATTTCAACATTTTTAGGGGGAAAAAGTTTTCAAACTTTTTTTATTGAAAAAAATAAATAAAAAAGAAAATCACAGATGAGCGACAAAACAGAGACCTCTTTGCAGTTTTGTGTTTTACCTTTCTCAATACAAAAGTCCATTTAAAAACAACAACATTTTCTGTGCTGCATCCTACACAGGAAGGTGTTTCTATTATTTTACCATCTCATTTATATGAAGGGCAGAAAAAAACACCTTAGTTCCCCCTGAAAAATGAACTTTATATATTTATTTGGTTTTAGCTCGATGTACCTGCAATTTATAATATGACAAATGTTTTTTTTTCCTAATTTGGAAATTTTTGGGGAAATTTTTTTCCAAACTTTTTCGATTGGAAAAACAAAATCAGAAAATACCAATAAAACAGTATTTACCTTGCTGGTTGAAGCCTTGTAGGTCGTCTTCAGTTTCTGAGACAGCTGACTGGTGCTGTGACTCGCTGTCAATCAACACCACAGAAATCAGCACAGTAAGAAAAACAAATTCAAGAATATTACTTTATTAAGGTAAAACATGTAGATGAATGTAGAGCGTGACTGACCTTTGGTTTTAAGAGCTCCTTTAGCTAAATCCGCCCCTTCGAAGGACTGTCCCTCCGCGGCCAAACGGTCATTCAGCGTTTCGATTTCTCTGCGTACTGAAAGTCAAACATGTCGTAAAAATGAATAAACGTTTTATTCAGCGCAGCAGAGGTTGTTTTTTTTCCCCCGCTGCCGTGTTTGGATCCAGGTTACTCGAGTCGGGGAGCTTTGTGCCTATTGGCTTAAAAAGTAAAAAAATTAAAAAGTCATAAACGTGAACCGGAGAGACTTGATGATGCGTCAGTGGCTCCAAAGTTATTTTAATGACGTAAAATTTTCTCATTTTAGTTAATTTTGTGACTGACGACACTGAATACTGGGAAATGTAAAACAATGTTCAGACTAATTTCCTACTTTTTAATCCTCCTTTGTAAATGTTTTAACGACGTCATCCAAACCGACTGAAAGGCTCTTTTAATAGTTCTCTATTTAATAGTTGTCTACTCACGTTCCAGGTTTTCGATGTAGAGGTTTTCGAACTCCCGCTCGATCTGACTGAAGAGATCCAGCAGGTTGCTCCTCAGAGACAGAGGCAGCTTGGAGTCCTGCAAGAAGGAGGAAGGAAAAGGAGATCTTCAACCCACCTGGACAACAACATTTTGTTTTTGTAGTCCTAAAAAAAACCAAAAAGACATTACTCCATTGTTTAACATCATCATCATGGGTTTGATCCTCCCAAAAATTATAATAGTTGTACATTTTGTATTTTTCTTTTGGTATGAGTATGTTTTGTGTGGTTTTGTTTATTTTCCTGCTTCACTGTTGTCATAAATAAATTAAATATATAAAAGAAAAAAAGGCTTAAAGTGAGGGACGGGGCAAAAAAAAAAAGGAAAAAGAGATATCAAGTATAAGAACGCCTACACGACAGGCTTTTATACAACTTTACCAAATTGGCAGCAACAACAGAAAAGTTTCTTATCTCAAAATAAACCTCGAGGAAGGAAATAAGAGTGAACTCCTGTTTCAGGCTCAAACAGGAAAGAATCAATGAAAGAATCAGTAACACGGTGGATGATGTGTTGGCGCCTTGCAAATGTCTGAATGTGAAAACAAGCTGTGACTTGTCAGGCCTGAAGAAACTGACATGTAATATCAATTCATACCACGCGGCAATATTTCATGACGGTTATAAAAATGACTAGAGACTCAATTTAGTCCCTTTTATCCTGTTTTTTACGAAGCAAAATAAAAAATAAAAAACAGCTCCTGGCGTTAATTATGAGTGTATTTCACTGTAATTTAGTAATATAGTAAACAAAAATATTACTAATCTGTACCAAGATTTTTCCTTAAAAAGGAACTAAATGATTTTTACGTGTTTATTTTGCTGGTTACTGCCGCTAAGAGTAAAGTTACACTTCTTAAATAATCACAACTTTGAATAATTATTTTTGTATCAAGAGAAAGGAAATGGTAAAAAATAATGCAAATAAACTGCTATTAAAAATACCATGTTTATAAAAAAGCAATTTACATTTGGATTTGGAAACATGGATTTTTTTTTTTTTTTTTTTAACTCCAATTTAGTTGTTTAAAATCCAAAATAAATACTTGTGAAATCCCAAATTCTCAAAAAAAATTAAAAAAAAGTGTAATCCCTCCTAAATTTGAGTTAAACTCATCGTTTACAGTCTGGAGTCAGCAGCGATGACCACAAACAGGAAGTGGGAGGGGCATATGTCTCCTCAAAGCTTCGGCCAATCACGATGAATCGGCTCAGAGTGAACTGTACTCTGCCGGCTTCACGCCAGCTCGGGCTGAACTGGTGCTCACGGCTATGTTTTCTTCAAGAAATCAGTCAAGTGTGCTGCTGGTATTCACCGGCTTGAAAGGTTTGTTCACATTGTTGGATAATGACACAGAAAAAAAAGGAGGAGGAAAGGTTGCAGCGCTGATAACACATTGCATCGTTTAAAAATGGTAAAAAAATAAAAAATACATTACAGAGGAAAATCATGTGAGGGCTCATATTTAGCTTCTTGTGTTAATTAAAGGAAAATTCAATGACATTTTTATGTTTTATAACGACAGTTTACTGAACAGGCTCGTGAAAACGAGTCGTTTGATGTCACTTTATTATAACGAAAGAAATATGTACAGCGTTTACCAATGAAGTTTAAATATCCAGAAAACCTCCTTCAGAGGCACCAGACGTAAAACCTCTCGATACTAATCAAACCTGAAACTACTCACGACTAAGGCTAGCTCTAAAAAAAACAAAAACAACAATAACAACAACTATTTGGGGAGTTGCACTACTTGTCTGAAACACGGAGGACTACACACCTGGAAACTTACCTCCATTCTCATGAACGATTCCAGATTATCGGACGACTGGGACCAAAAAAAACAAAAAAGGGACCAGAGTGACAAAAAAAGGTCATGACACCACGTTCGGTTCAAATCCAGAAGAGCGCTCGTATATTTTTTGTGATGTGTCTCAAAATCACCTTTTTAAAAAAAAAAAAATTAATTTCAGCGCAAGATGTTTTTTTATGTTCAGGAACATCTAAAGTTCTTCTTTAAAGTATAGTAACTCGGCTTCCCTTTAAAGGCAGAAAAAAACAAAAGAAATACAAAAAAAAGAGAAAGAATCCACGTAAAGTGATATTAATTGCGGTATCCATGTATTCGGGCTGCCACGAGGACAACCGTCCTTGTCTCCAGTTAGCATGACACAACAAAACCACGGCAGCTTCTTCTTACAATAAAGGAGCGCGGCGCCGACTTTTACAGACGAGACTAATAATTTCTTCTGCGGCTTCGTCACGCCGCGTGAAAACGACCTCGATGATGCCGAGAGAATAATCACGACTCTGTTGTGGCGAGTTTGACAGACAGGGTCGGTCCAAGGAAAGATGCCATTAATCCGCGCTTATGGAAATTGCTGGAGTCAGCATGTCTGAAGCTTACGGACTCAACAAACACCAGTAATCTGAATCCAAAGTGTTTTAGCCGCTAAATCGGAGCAACCTCACAGCAACCGTGCATGTAGATTGTGTCAGCGTCGATACGACCCGTTATGTGTCCTGGAAGCTATTAAAACCTAATTGGCTTACGGCTTACACCTGGAGTGCTTACAGGTGCTCACGGCGACGGCGGGGCTAACGAAGACGGACAGTTTGACATTTACAAATACAGGGGGAGGCGATCGTGGACGTTTTTTTCGCGTCCCGTGAAAGCGATGCGGCCGTCCCGTACCTGTCCCTCCAGCATGTCTCTCTGCAGGACGGCGCGCTCATGCTCGGTGCTGTTGGTCCTGCGAATGGACAGGCTGTGGGACTTCCTCTTCTGCTTGGCCTGGCGGGCGGCGGCGCTGCTCCCGCTCTCCACCGGCATCTCTCCGCCCCGAACCCGACACGACCGCGGTCTTAAAAAGCACACAAAGGGCACAGAGTGAGGAACAAACCGGTGACCGTATGTGAAAGTGCAACAGTGTGAGAATCCTTCTTCTTCCTGTTTTAATAAAAACTGAAAATTGTCTCGTCAGCAATCACTGTGCTGTTGTGTTTTTTTTTGTTCGGTCGAAGGAATCTGAAATGTTCTCTTCATCAACAAATCACTTCAGTCTAGTGACACCGAACGACAAAGTTAAGTTGCTTTTTTGGGGGGGGGGGCTTTTAAAATGGCAGCATTGTTTATTTATATATTTTAGACTACAATCACTGAGAAATGCAACTTCAGATTTGTATTTTTTGTCCAACAATGACATCCAACTAGTTTATCGTGATTCATAACAAACAAACAAGTCCCACACTATTACAACGATCCGTGGAAATTGCGGTCCACGTTATTATACATTCAAGCATCTCATTTCTTTGCTATATTTTTTAAATGTTCCTGCATATCTGTTTTTATGTGAAATACTGCATGTAATTATCTTGCTGTAAAGCAATTACAAATAAAATTTATTATTATTATTATTATTATCTGAGAAAATGGGATATTATGGTCCACATTATGATTCATGTATGCGTCACAGTAAAATTTAAAATGATAGATTACACATCAGTTATTTTGATTTCTACCAAAAGGAAATCCGTCATATATGTTATCAAGGTCAGGGGATTATTTGTGGGGGACGTTTACATGATAGAAATAACGTAATAGTAATAAATCAGGGATCTAGACAGATGAATTTGCTCCGTATTGAACGTCCCGTGAACATCTGAGCGTCGCCTCTCAGAGGGGCTTTAACACAACGCCCAACTCGGGTCACTCATGGTGCCGAATGTGAAACACTAACAACAGTGCATTCTGGGAAAATTCCCATTCCCTATCCCAACACACGACAATCCTTCAGCGTCACATGAAAACCGGTGTGTTGTGTTTGTCCTTGAGCAGACAAGACAAAAGGAGGTCTTTGAATATTAAACATGCAAATGTGCTTTTCTTTTCTTTTTAAAGCCGGTAGTTAGTTAGTTCCTCCCTTGGAAAAAAAAAATAAATAAATAAAAAAATCTCCGTTAACGCTTCATTTCTTTACGGAACATTTCCAGGGAAAAAAAAGAGGCAAAATTAAGAGTTAATAATAAAACATTCCTCCGTTTCAAAGGGACGTTAACACCAGCAAGGCTCGACGATGTTCGCCTTGTCGATGCCCAAAGCTAATCCAAAGCTACCGAGCATGCTAACAGGCTAACGGTCAACCTGCTCCCCGCAGAACATCAACTCACCGGAAAGTCTACAAATACACGGTTTTATTCCGGGATGTGGAGGGAGACGTCGTCCTGTCGACCATCGTTTTCTTCTTCAATATGACAAGAAAGCTGCGCAGGTTTTTTTTTTTTTTGTGTGTGTGTGTGACCAAAATCCCGTGTTGACAGTTGACGAGCACCGCTACTGTAAGATAACGAAGCCAATTTCCGGCTCGAGGTTTTTCGCAATAAAAGTCGTCTCCGTCTACAGAGGAATCGTTTCGCACCAAACTTCCATTCGAAATGAGCTAGTTGTAAGTTTTCTTCTTTGATACCACGAGCAATCAATTAAAACATAGATTTTATGTAGGCCAACATACATTGAGGTATTCCTCTAAATTCGGCGTATTAAAAACCTACCAAGACTTTAAATTAGAAAAGAGAATCGCTCTTATCACACTGAGCAAATAAACTAAATTAATTGCATTATTGTGGATGTTTGGAAATAAATATAATGTATGCCGAATTACACATTTTTTTGTTGACGAATTAAGTGATATAAAAATTTATATTTTCCTGGGTGAGCATTTTTGACACAAGCAAGAAAACGTCAACAGAAAAGCATGTTTAGGGGCTAAACAGCCGGAAAAGAGCAACCTGGCAGCTGCTACAGATCAAAAGTAGGACGGATAAGCTTCACAAATCTTTACAGTTGACCTGAAAGTAAATTTTAAAAAAAAAAAACACAGCAGGGTAAATCCCAGGCATAAATCTTTGCTTTTCAAAATAAAAGCCTGACAGACTGCAGTTTAGGTCAGGTGTATATTTATTTGGCTCCCCTGTCATGAATATTTCTCAAGAGGACGCCAGTTATCATCACTTTATCTAAAGACGGCCCAGCATTTCCCGAGCCACATACACGCTTGTAAGGCATAAAAACTTGTGAAATGGTTTACAGATCAGTGACAACAGTTTGATGGCAACTGCAGTAACAAAATAAGACATTAACCATCACAAAACTGGTTTTTGAGTCTCTGTTTTTCTATATAGTTACATTTTCTGAGGGGTTACTTTTTTTTAACAGCCCCATCATCTTCGATGTCAAGAGTCCAGAAGAATCAGGTTTATCTGCGATCGTTGGTGCCCGACTTCCTCTTCCCGGCCAGGAGGTGTTTGGGTTTGAGGTCAAACACGTGTCTGTCGGCCTCTCCCTTCTTGCCCTCGCGGTTCATGCCTTTCTGGGAGTTCTTCATCATCCTCTTGGTCTTCCTTGCCATCTGAGGAAAACAAACACGAAAACTTTCAAAATCTGTTCCCCGCCCCTTTTTTTAAATTTTAATTTTTTTAAATGAACACGTAAACAACAACAAACAAATCTCTTAACAAGAGCAAGTCAAAAGCAAAGACGTCGTCACAGACCTTCGCATCTCGTAAACCGGACTGGTCGCGTGGAGGTCGGGAGGCGCTCTGGCTGCGGGTTTTGAAGGCGGGAGGAGCCGAAGCTTCACGTTTACGTTTCTTCGTGACGCTGCGGGAGCGTCGGGCCTGCTCAGCGTAGTGGCTCTGAAAGTACCAGAAAAAACAAAAAACGTTCACAAGTGTGTCGCCGAACTCAACCAACAGTACGAAGGACTGCTGTGTGACTACATCGACACCCCACCAAAATAAGAGAAAAGCTCATTTATAAATCCAAAGATAAAAGTAATAATAAGCAGGGATTGATGCATTACAACAAGGGAAATAAGAAAGAACGACAGTCGCATGATGCTAATCGTTTTTTTTGTATATTATAAGGACTATTCAAATATTGTAAATTTGTGTCCCATCCTTAATATTATATAAATATAAAAAGTAAAACAAAAAAATTATTAGAAAACCAATAATAATTAAAAAAAAAGAGGTAAAACACAATAGGTAAAAAAAAAGAAAGAATGAATACAATCGCCTGCTTCAGTAAATTATCATTAACATGTCATTTAAAAATATAAACAGGACTTCGTTCACAGGATTCATTTAATTATATGTTTTGGATTTAAAAGGAAAAACTTACATCGTCTTTGTTGTTCATGTCCAGACCGAGGCTCCCCATCTCCTTCTCCAGCTGCTTCCTTTCAACCTGTACATATCACACACAAATCAATTTAATAACTCAAGAGCACTACCAATGACGTGAGGTGATCAGGGGACGACTTTCAAAATAAAACCGCATGCTGTTGTTAATCAATTTCATAAAAACATTAGAAATGTAGCTGCTGAGATTTGAATGTCTGACACCTGAGCACACACAAACGCATTTTTCATTTCATGTCATATATTGTTTTGATTTTATTCAAATTCAATAAAAAATATATTTTTTCTAAACATAACTTACCTCTGTGCTACTTATTGAACGACCTATATTCAAAGCCTGGCACTGCATTGATAAGCTTAAAACTGACCAATGGCATCATCCCAGCCCCCCATCCCCCCCCACCCAGCCCCCCATCCCCCCCCACCTTGGTGGCGGTCCTGGGCATGCGAGGTCCGTGAATGTCCTTGTCTTTCGACTTCACGACCAGGAGCTGCTTCTTCTCGCGGATCTGCTTGGCGAGGACGCGGATCTCCTGCATCTCCTCGTCCTCGCTCTCGTCGTTGGAGTTGTACTCCCCGGCTCGCTCCTTCAGATCCTCCTCCTGCTCCAGATCCTCCAGTTTCTGCAAAAGGACCAGGAGACACTTTTAGTTTTCTTAAACCAGGTAGTAAACCTTCTTTTTGTGGAAACCGCATCGAGATATATGCACCGAGAAAGAGTGAACAACCGACAACAGAAAGCAGCGAACACAAAATCCGAACTGAACAAGAGCCAAACATTTTTAAAAACAGGTTAAAACAAAAAATAAATAAATAAATGATGGAAATGAGTCCCAAGAATGATGTTTTTGTTCAGACGACACACAAAGAAAAAAAAAGCACATAAAATCAAACATAACTATCACAATATGTAGTGTAGGTTAAAAAGCATACGACGAGCTAAAACGTACATTGAGATTTTTTTAATATTTAAGATGTAATGTTCATTTTCCGTAAAATAAAACATTTTAATGAAGTGTAATTTCACAAATATTTATTTTGGGTCTGGTAATTATTATTTTTTTGTCCGTTATCCTCTATACTGTTATGTTAGGCAGTGCATTCAAAACAAACCACAATTCTGTAGTGGAAATCACTGCATGGGGCTCAGGAACACTTCCAAAAAAACGCAAGTTAAAACTCTACCACGCAAAGATAAAAAACATATAAACATGATCCAAATTTTTGACCCTTCCAAGTGGTAAAAATTTGACTAATCTGAGCTCGTATCTTGGGGGTTAAAAAAAACAAAATACTTCACACTACAGCTCCAGATGCTCTGCTTCGGGAAACTACTGATCGAGAACGTCTCGTCACGGCGGACGGCTTTATTTTTCTAATAAATTGAACGGGCGCGGTAACCACGACGACGACAAACTCACCTTCATGATGTCGGGATCGATGTAGTCCGCGATGTTGTGGCCCTCCCACACCTCGGGGATCTTATCCTGCTTCTCCTCCGCGTTCATCAGATCCCAGTATTCTTTAAAAAAAAAAGCATTAACTTCGTACAACTTCACAGTCGGCAGTGCCGTTACATACGAATTAAAAACGGGTCTTACTCTGCAGATCCAGGATGTAGTCGTCGCCGAGCTCCATCTCCAGATCTCTCTCCTGAAGGATGAACCCATCAAATTATGGACCTTCAAAATTGTACTTCAAGTAAATATATTTGCGCCACTTTCCGCCGCTACGTACCAGTTTGCGTTTGGGTGCGTCCACCTCCATCGCTTTCTTGCGCTGCAAAGCTCCCTCCGGTATGAACGGAGGTCTCTCCTGGAGACGATAAAAATTAGTAAACAGCGAGAAAAAAAACAACTTCGTATAAGACGCCGAATATCTTCTAAAGTTCCGCCTCCTGAATCTACCTTCTCGTCTCTCTTGGCGGGCATGGCGAGGTGCAGCCGGTTGAGGACGTCGTGGACCTTCTTGCCCTTCATCTTGGTGTTGACGCGGTGGGCGAGGAGCTGGTCGCAGGCCTGAGCAACAGAGCACCGAGCACGGCGGTGAGATTACAACCGACACCTTTTGGGTGAAGAGAAAGAAAAAGAGAGAGAGAGCCTCGAACGCCTGACCTCAGTTTTGACCTTCATGACTCCCTCCTCCGTCAGGGTGCTCGTCTCGATCACGGTGACGCCATCGGCCGAGAGGTCAGTGAAGATTTTCTTGATGGCGAAAGAGAGCAAAGTCGAGTCAAAATAAAAAAAAATTTAAAAAAGAGAAGCTCCTCTGACGTCTGAAGATCAGAAAGTCTTCGGTCCAAAACCGTGAATCACCCACCTGGTTCTCCTCGGACAGCTCGCTGATCTTCTTCACGTCGCACTTGTTTGCCACGACGATGAGAGGCTGTGGGGACATCGGCATTAAGTTACACTCCTCGGAGAGAGGAAGCTAAAAACGCACACCAATTTTCTTTTTTTCTTTTAAATTGAGACAAACCTCATCCGCCCAAATAAAAAATTGTCTAAAGGCTACAAGTCAGAAAAAAAAATGTTTTCAATCTTATTCTGATTTTTTTTATTTCTAAAAGAAAACTTTTAGGACAGAAGTGGGGGCCCGTCCGTGTCCACCGAAGTGTTTTTCCCTGAAACTTTTTGGTTTTTCAAAATTGTTCTCAATGGGAGTGCTTGGTTTTTGTTTTTTAAAAAGCCGGCTGACAGTTTAATTTGCATTGAATGCAGAACGTTCTGCAATGTTTTTTCTTCTAGTCGCTGGGATTGAAAAATGTTCAACTTTGGGTAAAAACGCTGTGCTCGTCACTTTTTACACAGCCAATTCAATCACAGTGGAAAAAAAAACCCAGACACAACTTCGTATCCATTTTTTCTTTGTGTTGACGACCTCTGACCTTGTTGGCGAACAGCGGACGGATGTTGTTGAAGAGCTCCAGCTGCTCGGCGAGCGTGTGGCCGCACTGCTCGGACGCGTCCATGACGTAGAGGATCGCCGCGCGCAGGTGAGCCAGAGCCGTGATGGCCTGCATCTCGATGGTGTTCCTGTCCTCCAGAGGGTGGTCGAGGATGCCGGGGGTGTCCACCACCTACACACACACACACAAGTATACAAAATTAAGAAAAATAAAGTAACGGTTAAAGTATTTAGTATTAGCTTTAAGAGGATTAATTGTTCATTAATTTAAGACCAGGAGCAAAGAAAAACTAAAAAGTAGGGTTAAATTAGGAAAAAAAAAAAAAAAATTATAAGACTGAAGTAAAACCTCAAAGAATTCAAATTTAATGTTTTTTTTTTTTCACCTGATATTTATTAAATTATTCTTGTTTTTAAATGTGGAAACATTAAGTGGTAAAGAAGCTTTATGTGTCCTTGTCATTTAATCTCAATCAAAATCCTCAAAACACATTTATACTATTGAACAATCGTATATTACATTATTTTAACACGAGGCCCCTTGAAGGAAGTCCCTCCTGTCGTCTCCATTTAAAGCTGACAGGAAGTCTTTAAACCTCGCTGTCACGTTTGTCATCCTTCTCGCCGGAGCTCGACTCACCTGCCAGCGGAGGTATCTGTAGTCCATGTGACCCACGAACAGAGACTTGGTGGTGAAAGCGTACGGCTGGACGTCCACGTCGGCTCTGGTCACCTGACGGGGAGGAACGTTCGAACCCATGTTAAGATTTACTGAGATGTGAAACACGCTGAAAACAGGGATTACAAACATGGGGTACATTTTTTTTATTGGAGATATGACCTTAAATGGTCGTTTCTAATTATTTAAACGTTATTTACATCTGCCTGAAAACTTATTCTAAAAGCAATTATGGGGGTAAAAACACAGACTGGATATAAAAAGTGCTCGTAGCTTCCTACTTTGAAAAATGAGACAGAAGTGCCTGAAGCTGCAATACCACTGAGTGCCACTAGAGGTCGGCTCCAAAAAGCCTCCATAGACTCCCATTCAATTTCTCCGAAAATTCCCAAAAGTTATCTCGGTGTTGTTAGCTAAAGTCACTCCTTCTTTTTAGTTTTCTGGAGGTCCATCTGAAAATAATCCCTCATTCATTAGAAAAGAAGATTCAAAAAGACCTGTTTTTGGGGGCGTGTCTGTTTGATTGACAGGCCTGTGGTGCAGTCAGGTTACAGCTATCGGTGGTTTCCAATCAGATCGAGTCAGATCCAGCTAACAACACCGAGATAACTCGTGGGAAAAAAATGTTTTGGCTTCAAATATCAGGAGAGAAGTTGAATTGGAGTCTATGGAGCCGACCTCTAGTGGCACTCGGTGGTATTGCAGCTTCACAGAGAAGGTAAACAACCTCGGCTAAAAAAAAAAAAGAGTTTGCACCTGATTGTTTTGGTCCTCGTTAATATTTTTCCATCAGGTTTTCACATAAACAATATATATTAAAAAAAAAACGGGCGTGCAGCTCTGCGTTTGTTTACCTTGTTGATAAAACTGGACTTGCCCACGTTGGGGTAGCCGCACAGCAGCAGTGTCCTCGTGTTCGGGTCGATGCTCGGCAGACGGGACAGATGCTGACGCACTGTTGGAGCAGGGAGACAACAACAACAAAAAAATAAATAAATAAAACAGATTAACGTATTTGAAAAAACAAATTCTCAGCTACAACAATGAACCGGAGTTAAAGTTAGTGCAGAGATTCGGTCCGTCACCTTGTTCCAGATACTCCAGACTGGACTTCTGTCGCTTCAGGATGGTGCACATTCGACCCAGAGCGGCTCTCTTCAGCTGTTTGCACCGATACAGAGAGTCTCCGTACTTCATCAGGCGGACGTAGTCTTTGGAAACACTGAAAGGGTTCACAGAGGAAAAAAAAACATGTTTGATTTACTCCTTCGGTTCTGCAACGAGCTCACGATTTACAATATCTGTGATGTTGTCGTCTTCTATTCCAACTTTCAGGCTTAACTGATTTATCTTTTTTTATTATTATTATTATCTACAGTTCAAACTTGTGATTTTTTTTTGGGGTTAAATCTGCAACTTCCCAAACGGACACAAAGAGATAAAAAAAAGAAGTGATTAAAGTCACCGAGAAGATTCTTGACAAAACCTCAGATGTAAACAATAAACACATAAAATATAAATCGATTTTAAAAAAAGGAAGAAAAACACCATAAAAATCCCTTTGCTAGAAATCCACCTCTTTCATGCCAGATTTTAATATTATCTGTTGCTGAAAAACACAAGGAAACAGGAATTTTTAGACAAACTCACTTATCGATCAAATTCTTGGCGATGTTTATCTGCCCTAAGGCCAACTTGTAATGATCTTTGTCGTACAACACGTTCATCAGATCGGCGTAGAACGGATGGATGTCCTGAGGAGACACAAAAAATACAAACCCAGAGGTCAGATTTAATAAAACAACAACAACAACAACAACAACAACCCGTGGGGTTTTTCTCTTTGTGATTTTCCAGACTTACGTCCAGTTTGGGGAAGTCGGTGAGGATCTGCGTGAGGCGGTCGTGGTAGTTCTGCTGCGTGAACTTCACCTTCCGCATGTAAAAGTGTCGGATGCGGTGGATCTGGTAATGCTTGTGCACCACCGTGGGCGTCTTCCTTTGCGTTTTGGATAAAGTGATGTCGATGAATTCCTGCAGAAAGAAGAATGGAAGATGCAGGTGAGCCACAACCAACTCAGTTTTATTATTCAGAAATGCGTGACATTCCTTTAAATGAGTCTTGATAACTTCTCATCAGCTTTTAAAAAATACTGCAGCGTGCACTGGATCTGCCCCCTGAACATTTCTCCACAAAAACATGCCATCGTCATATCGTCTCGCCCACAAAACCGAATTTCCTCGTGAGTCCTGCCGGACCTCATTGACAAAACCTACCAATTTAATGTAAAATCCGTTGTCAGTCAAAACAGACACCTTAAAACACAATATTGCTTCCTTTCTACGCACAAGCTACGTCTTGTTGTCAATTCGGCATCTTTTTTTTTATTTGTAAGAAAGCACGATTTTGCTTGTTCATGACTTGGTTCCCAGGACTCGCCGCCGCAAACGCGGTTATTTAAAAGGACTGGCACTGCTGAGTAACACGTGACACGCACGTTATTCTTATATTAAAGCGTGCTGGTAGATTTAGGACATACATCACGAATTGAATGGTTTATTTTTGCTTAAAAGAAAAACAGACAAGGAGTCTTAAACTTAAATTTCCAGATTTGTGAACGGAGTTTTGAACGTGAGATATCTTTGCTGATAAGAAAAGCATGTTCAACGCCTGAAGTTGTTCTGATCCGGACTTGTCAGACTGGAGAAAACAGCCAGGTGGGTTTTTCTCTCTAGATTTCGTTATTCACGTCCTAACACCTGAAGCTGTCTCGTCACACCAGCAGACCACGTGTTTTCCTCCTCGATCGTGTTCTTCTTCTCTACTTTCAACCGTCTCTCTCCGCACGGCGGTAAAAACACACACAAAAAACACAAAAGCGGTTTTAAGACGCTACAGAAGTGGAAATAAAACTTACCTTAGAGGTGGGAACCACCATAATCTTCTTAAAATTATAAAGTGCCATTTTGTCGGGACACGTCGCGGTCCGCTGTCGGCACGGGGAAAGGAAAGCTCCGTGTTCCGCTACAAACAGGAAGAAGTCTCGGCGTCACTTCTTTTTGCACATCGCCCCCTGGCGTCCGGAGGCAGACACGACAACAAGGAAAAAAAAACATTCCTCCAACAATATGAAACATTAACTATAACTTCACATAGATCCCTATCCCTGCAATCAAAGTATACGTTATTAATATTTATATATTGTATTAGTAATTTATAAATTATTATATGTTCTATTTTATAAATCGTTCGCTATTCATTTCGAAGTTGTCATTTTCTCACAAATGTTTACGTTTATACACATTTAATAAGTAACTTTTACCCATGAAAGTAGGAGGTCCTGCTCTCATTTAAAGGTCTTCTTTTATAAATGCAGAGTATGAACCTCGTTTAATCGAGAGTCTCTAAAACAACAAGATTTGGTGGTCGACTTATTTTTAGTTTTTTTTTTTTGTAAATCTTGGTTTAAATTTTTTTACGATATATATTTTTAGTGTAAATGTTTTTTTTACATTTCTTGTTTGTTTTTTGTTGAGTTTTTGGCACTAGTTGTTTTTAGTTGAAAAAAAAAATATTTGTTCAATTATTAGTTTTTTTTTGGTGTTATATAATTTGTTTTGTCATTGGTTTGGGTTTTGTGCATTTTGGTTGTATTTTCTAATAGTTTATATATTGAACTGTTTCACAAGTTCCTTTACGTTGAGCGGTACTCGAACTCGCAACCTCTAGCCGTCGTTACCTGCAATTACTTAAGTCTTCAAAGTCAGGATCAACGGTTCTGAATCCCGACTTTGCACTACTGAAATCATAGACAAAAAAAACGCCGTTATAAAAAGTAAAACCCATGAAATAATAAAAGACAGCCACATAAAGCTTTCACATTTTTAATGATTCAGGAAAAAAAGGCTTTTTGTAAAAACAAACACCACTGGGCTTGCAAGGCATGCAATCAGGATATGTACAGTCAACCTTTTCTTCCCGTCGCAGCAGCGTTTCATACAGTGCACTTACTTAAGTTTTGTGTGTAAATGATGCAGATTTATGGCTCACTTTTTTTTTTTTTTTTTTAAGTACAATTCTTCATTCTCTTTCAGAAGCAAACAGCATTCATCAAACCTTCATTTTTTTTGTTTTTTGTTATCAACCATGCAGGTTGTTGCAGGGCTTTTTTTTTTCTTACTTTTTTTAAGACCTCAAAGCCAGAGTTTGTCTCGTTTTGCTACAGACGAGTCCCATAAGCTTCGTTACTGGCCACAAAATCCTTCTTTTTCTTTCCTGCAGAGTCCGTTGAGCTTATTTTTTCCTTTACAGTGACTTCAAACGCCCCCAAATATGTGGAAAACAATCAACACATTCAAAGTAAAACATACGATGATAGAAATAAGACATTAATACCTTAGAAAAAAAAACTAAACATTTGTTTGACAAAAAAAAAAAAAAAAAAAAAAAAAAAAATTCATGGTAAAAAAGTACTGATTTGCTTTTATTTCACCAACATCTGCATTTAGTTTGCACAACAAAAAAAACATCTTTTGTTATGAATTATTCTCTTTGAAGGTCCAGAGTTTGTTAAAAAGCGGCGAAAAAGAAAACAAGAAAATTTCCTCACGATTCCCAGAAGTCACGACACCGAAGCTGCTTCTTAAGCGGCTCCATGTTTCTGGTGCCGGCGGCGACGGCCGACGTCGAGTTGCACTCGTGAACGTAACGAAGATTTTCTTTGGGACGCATAAAAAACTAAAATGGCAGAACGTGGCGGTGGTGGTGTTAAGGCAGGACAGGAGAAAAACTTCCACCTTCAGAAGGGGAGGTGGGAAGAGGGGGGATCCTGACGAGGAAAACAAAATATATATCACATGAAATGAGGTTTTATAACGAAGGAGTTTTAGGATTTAAAGGAATGAACCTGTTAAGTCACCTGCGTAATGAGCCCTTTTTCCGGATCATGTTTATCGTCCAGTTCCTCGTCAGAGTCTGAAAACAAGGAAGACAAATAAAAAAAATTATTAAAAAAAATAATCAGCGCGTAGATTCGACGTCCGACCGGTTTAATGGAGCGATAAGAAGTTAAAGTGAGTTTCGGGTCGGGGTCAGACGGTTCAGGTTGTAAATTACAAACTAGTGTTCAGACATTTTACGAACGTGAAACATGTCGTGAACTTCGAACGGACGGAGCGTGAAAATGATTTGTGTCGCTGGGTTAAATCGCTGCTGCCTCACGTTTCTGTATCTGTTCCTGTGTTTATTTCACGGGACGTTTGGTGTTCGTGCGGGACGGATGTTAACGCCGGATGTTTGTCGGCTGCACTGATGTCTGTGTGAGTCAACGGACCTGCCAGAGACTCCGGAGGAGAGTAGAACTGTCCGTCGGATAACGGACCCGGACCCATGAGGGGAGCTCGCTCGGTGGCGTCCATGATGGACCGATATCCTGCAACGACAAGGAGGGAAGAGGAGGAACCGTTAAAAACAGCTCATCATTAGCTCCTGCTTCTTATCGCTTCCTTCATCATTGTGCTGCTTTCTGTTCACGTGAAACAGAAAAACGGTCTCAAAACTTTTATCAACAATTTTATTATCTGTTACGATTTATTTATTAAAACGGAGACTCACTGTTTTCGTCTTCGGCCTCCTGCGGCAGCACTTTGAAGTCGAGCAGCCACGTTTCTATCCAGGCCAACACGAAGGAGATGATGGGCAGCAGGTAGCCGAAGGCCCCCTGAGACAGCAGCTGCACACACACACACACACACACACACACACACACACACATATAAAGAAATATTTCTTGTTTTATACATCATAACGATTAGATATTAATAAATAGGGATGCCTTTTGTTTACTAGACAGTCAATCAAAGACAAAAGGTCCTAATAATCTGGGAGATTTATAGTCGTTCTATGATATTCAATTATAAAGTCAAGTTAACGCAACGCAATTTTGTTTCAACCAAGGATTGTACAATAAAATAAGGATTAAAAACAGATTCGAAAATCATTTTTTAGAAGCAATTCTTATAAAACTGAGAGAACATCCTGAATCATGACACTAATAAAACACTATGAAGCGTGTTGAGCTGCTACCGAGGTCCGAGGAGTCGTGAGTGAAAGCGGCGCCGACCGCTCGACCTCAGAAACTACAAAACTAAATAAAAACCACATCACGGCCGTCTTACCTTTGATAAAATGACTTTAATGATCAGGAAAGCACAGCTGGTCGCCGTGGTGATCTGCACAAACAGAGAGCACACGAGATCAGAGACGGTTCGACTGCCACGCGATTCATCCGAATAAAACCGTGTTTTATTTTGAAGAACAGAACATCGAGAACATCTTCGATTTAACTCCACTGAATATCATGAACTTATATACATAATACAAGAAACAGCAGCAGAGACACTCTACTGTACTTTATATATAATAACAGAGCAAATCTTAATGTGGTTTACATTAACTCAGGAGATACTCGTTAAAATATTCATGTGCAGTTTTCTGGTTTTATATATTTTGATTGTCGAATGTTTAAATCTGTCTTAAAGATAGCAATATTTTAAACAGACGGGCCCGATTTATTTCCTCTGAAAGGCCAAAAATAAACATTATTGTAATTTTGAAGTGACATTTCATAGAAATCTAACGTAGTTACAGAAAATTAAGATTAAAAATCTAAAATAAAATGGCAGAATAATTAAAACACGACCCTTTAATCTGCGTAACAGTAGGAGAGAGAGAAGATTTCATCACTTTTTGAAGGGGAATTTAAAAGATTATAAAAATAGATTTAAGATTCATTAGAGAAGCTTAAGTTGCAGTAAAACTTCATATTTTAGCATTTTATCTGCACAAAATTAACAGTTCTTAGTCTTTAGAGTTTGGATTTTACAGCACGGAAGAATGAGGAGAAATTCAGCTGCTTTTATTTTGAAATGTTTCATTCTGTTTGTATTCTGTGTTTGAGTGCAGTTGTGTTGGAGTTTCTGCTTTATTTTAACCTGATTTAAATGTTTTCTGCAACTATTATTTACTATTTCTTGGCTTTACATCTTTGTAAAGATCATTTACATGCAGAGAAACAACAACAACACGTTCATGCACCTGAAACTGAGCTACGACTCGACGGCGCCCTCTGCTGGTCGACACACAAAAAAGGAAACTCACCGCGATGGCCCACCAGTGACGAAGCTTACAGACGGCGTAGGCCAGGATGAGAGCAGCAAACCTGAAGACGGCCAGCAGCTGGAGGAGGAGGAGGAGGACGTCCAGGAACCGCGACGAGAACGGAAAAAAGGAGAAACGAAGGACGAAAGAGTGTAAAGAACAAGAAAAGGAGGAGGAAACGTGGAGATGTATATTAAAACACGATGCTGTCGCGTATCTTACGAAGATGTCGAAGAAGGAGGCGTGGTAGTCGTAGTGCAGGACTTCTCGTTCCAGCTGCTTCTGAATGCCGCCGTTCACCTGTTGCAACACAAAACACGGGAAGTTAAAGCCTCGGTTACGAGCGAATCGTTCGTAAATTCGACGGGTCGAAGAATGTTTTTTTTTTAATGCTGTTTTATGAGGTTTTTTTGGGCTTCTTTTAATCAAGATTTTTCCCTGAAATGACAAAAAACTGGAGTTGTTAAGCCGCTTCCTAAAAAATAATAATAAATAAACTAATGACAGAAACATTTTAATCTTCCAGCTACTTGGAATGAAATCGTCCTCTTTAAGCCGGATACCTGAACGATATCCAGACTGTGTTTCTGGAAGTTTGCTTGAACTGGAGCGTTCAAAGTGTGCTGCAGTAAAAAAAATAAAAATAAGAAAAACCAATAAGAAATCACTTCCTCAATCAGGACGTTTTACAGCTGCTTGACCTCGATTCGCTCCTCCGGCGGCGGCTGCTCAACCTCGAACGCACCGCGTGACGGTAAATTCAAAGTGTTGCATAATATATAAAAACGAGGTCAAGCGGCTGTCAGACAACCGTGGCGACTCCTGTTGGGCAAGTCAAACCAAATAAAGGTCAAAGGTCAAAGGTCAAAGGTAACTGGGGCCCAGAAACATACACATTTTTTAGGGAGTTCAGATTCTTAACGAGGTCGTACGAGAAAGTTGTTGTTGTTTTTTTTGCGACGTCACAACTTGAGGAGGGGAAATGAGTTTTTACAGACTGATCTGATGGAAAAAATAAATCTGCAGTCGGTTCTTTCGGTGTCGTTTCATTATTCCACGTTGCGGTAAATCTGACGGCATTTATTTCTGACTCGCTCCGTCTGACACGGAAAGATGTGCCACGTGACTTTTATTAGTAGCCAGCTTATTTTAACACCTTAAATTTGTCATTTGATAAAATAAAACAAATATAATCGGCATCAGATTAGTGTGAAGGTTTCATCGTGTCTGACAAGAGCCACAGACACTTCGAGGATGTAACTGGCAGTAGGCAGCAATTAAAAACACTAAATTTACAAAACAAAAATAGTACTTATAGTACACACACACACACACACACACACACACACACACACACACACACACACACACACACACACACACACACACACACACACACACACACACACGGCTCTTACGTTGAGCTCTATGATCCAGAGCAAGGTGACGAACAAGAGGTCGAAGGTGACGAAGAGGCAGAAGGTCCTCCTCACGTCCGAGATGCACTTCTTCTCTTCGAACGACTCCATCCTCACGGAGACGGGCGTGGCGTTGTTGCAGGCGCGCCCCCTGCTGGTCGGTCGCGAATCGGAGCTGCTGCTGCATCGGCTTTCCATCGCTGGCCACGCCCCTCCCTCCTCCCCTCTGGGCAGGCCCCGCCCCCCCACTTCCCCTCCGCCCACCGGTCAACCGGACCGGTTTCGGCTGGAAGCGGGCTCACTCTGCTGGGGAGAACGCCATCAGTGCATCTGCTGGAAGGGCGAAGCAAAAAAATAAATAAATAAACCTTGATAACGACTTAACTTTTATCATTTTAAGGCCTGAAAAGAATATCCATCAGAAAAACTGTGATAAAATATGTGTTTTTATTTGTTTTTTTTATCTGGGTCCATGAAACACTCAATTGTTTGATTTATAAAATGTTAAAAAACACTTTTTTTGTACGGCCAACAGAACGAACTCCGAAGATATCCAACAGAAAATATTGTTATCCGAGAGGCTGACGCCAAAGAATCGATCAGAGAATTTTTCCGTCATTAAAAAAGTTATATACGATACTTAACGGTATAAAAGAAAATGATTTACTTTTTGAGGCTATTAAAAAGACGCAGTTTTTTTTCTTCTTCTTCAGAGAATTTTGGTCGACCAAATATGAATTAAAATCCTCTAAAATGTTGATTTTTTTTTTTAATGGAAAAAACGGATATATAAAGTGTTTGGTGTAAATCTTAGACAAGATCATTTTACAATGTCTGATGTGTGACAACTTCAAACTACTGTTTAAAAAAAAACCCACTTCTGATTGCTAAAGGTCTTCTGTCTCCAAAAAAAAACACAAAACGTTGTTACGTAATCTGGAAAAAGTTCCTTTGGTTGACTTTTGCATTTGATCACTCAACTGTTGAGTTTCTGTAGTTTAGGGAAGTGAAACTAACTGTATTAACTGTAAGTCACGCACAGGATACACAGCAACAACAAACATAAATTTAAAAAAAGAGAAAGTGGACGTGTGATGTGCATCAATTTTCAGATTTACGTGACTTTACATTTATTTATTTTGTAGAAGTCGCTAAAGTCCAACAGCGTGAAGCACGGAGCGGCATTTTTTGTTGTTGTAAATATTTCAGAGTCAACGACAACAACAACAACAAAAGTCAGTCGTTGTGCTGTGATTTCCCCCGTAGCGCCCGAGTTTCAAAAAGTTCCAAAAGTCATTTTTATATTTCACATATAAGTCACGTGATCACATGACTTTTTGCACATGCGGAGGGTGGTGGTGGTGGTGGAGGTGGTGGTGGAGGGGTGGTGGTGGTGGTGGAGGGGTGTTATGTGGTTTCCCTGTGAGGTACAGCAACTAATCTCTCCGAAAAAACAAGGTAAAAAAAAGACACCTGCATTTGTTGGAAACGTCATGAAAGTGTAGTTATAACATGTTATTACATTTCTAAATGAGGGAATTAGTCGTTCATCTAAAACCTGTTTACATTTTAAAACATAAATATTCCCAAAACACGAGCTGCACCAAAAGCAGCTCAGAAACCAGGATGATGTTAATAAAGCTAAAAACAACAACTGGGACTATAAATAAAAGCATAATAACCTCCCCCCCCCCCGTTGTCCCCGCTGACGTCACTGAATGAGGTTTCTGCAGCTCCACTTCGTGCAACTTGTGCTTTGAGAGGAGGCCGGCCGGAGTCCTTCAGAGGAACATCTGGGCTGCTTGCGAACACAATATGATGAATAAAAATAACAATGTCGACGTTAATAAAGCTAAACAAGTCCCACAGGAGCAGCTGAGACTCCCTCCGGAGACGATTCACCCGCGTCGCTGAGTTGGTTTGACGACTAGCTCGGCAGCTAATTGAGCATAAAGACGTGTTTTAAACCCGTTTATTTGTTGTTTAATTTAAAAGCCGCCGTCGTGGTTCTCACCTCTGAAACTCGATCCTCCAGGTGGGATTTTAATGTCCTGAATGAACTCCGGGAGACTTTGAGGGAGCAGATATCGACCAGAGCGAAGCAGACGAGTCATCTGTTTCCTCTTCGTCTGCAGGATGGAGGCGACCCGGGAAAAAACAACAAAAAAACTGAACGCGAGGCATTCTGGGACATGTAGTCTCCAGGGGCAACCAGCGCTGTCAGTGGGCAGAGTGCTCCCTCTGGTGGCCATTCTGGAAACAAGCAGCACCATTTAGTCTAATTCAACTCAGACAAATGGTGGATGAAGTATTCAGAAACATTT